>NC_084592.1:47420295-47577795 GCF_033807715.1 Cololabis saira
GGTACTCACCTGCGGGGAGCCGCCACTGGCCCAGCTTCCTCTGCGGCCTCCCCAGGTCCCCGGAGTCCTGCCGGGGCCCCCCTCGGTCTGACAGCGTGGGGCTCAGCAGCTGCTGCAGGCTCATCTGCAACACAGAGAACAGCTCTGTTTGTACCTGCAGCTCTGTGATGTGCTGGTGAGAGACCGCTGGGGGCGGGGCCTCAGCCCCGGGGGCGGGGCCTCACCTCGGGCTGGTTCTCCAGGTCCCTGGTGTTGTGGTCCTCGCTGGCCACCGTGGTCTCGATGCTGGGGGGGTTGAGGAGGCGGCTCAGCTCCTGCTGCTGGCTCTCCCTCAGGGAGTGGATGATGCTGCAGGACTGCTGCTGCTTCTGCAGGTAAATACACACAAATACACATTAATACACACACACATCAACCAACTGCACACCTGCCACACAGAGCACCGGGGTCACGGGGTAGGTCATTGCAAAATTTCCTATTTTACTATGGTTTAGCATAAAAATGCTATAAATGGTGGAATGTAATGGGACATTTTGGTATAACATATATATTTTGTCTTGTATGCTTTTCTTGTATGCTGACTAATGCACAAATCCTGTTTTCAAGTGAACATTCCTATGCTGCTGAGGTCAAGCTCCTTTGACACATTGCCTGTGGAATTTCTCACTATCAGGTGGTGGAGCCAGGGATGGTTGTCAGGGTGATATATATGTTTTGTCTTTTGTTCCCAGCCTGGCTGAAATATAAGACAGGATGTCTAAAAACATCTTCAGCTCACTCACTCACTGACTGCTTCTTGTGATCAGTTGCACTGTGTGATCTCCATTCATGAATGCTCTTTTTATTAATACTCCAGAAAGACAGCTGACGTGTCAGGACATTCTTTTTGAACACTTTATTGAATGAACAACATTTTTTGCCACCACACCCCTTCATCAGTGCCATCACCTTCCCCACCGCCACTTTCCACCTGCTCTCAGTCACAGAGCACTTTTTCCATTCCTCCCATCATTTCCAACAGATTCCACCAGATCCGGACCGGTAAAATAAATCATAATAATCTCATTTATACCACACCACGAACACCTTCTCCAGTAACCATCACGGACCCCAATTCACCGCAGACCATTAACATGGCACTCCTGAATGTCCGGTCCCTTTTAAACAAAACTTTTATTATTAATGACCTGATTTTAGATGATAAGATTGATTGTCTCTTTTTATAAGAAACCTGGCTGGGCACCGACGCACCCATCCTTCTCACTGAGGCCTCTACACCTAATTTTAACTTTTTATTCTGTATTAGGAGGGGTAAAAAAAGGTGGTGGTACTGCTTCTATTATTGCAAAATCATTAATAATGAAAGAAACTAGATTACCCAGCTACACTGCATTGGAGTATCACGCCTTTGTTTTTAGTACCCCTCTATTTTATGCATCACAATTTACAGACCACCCAAGCATTCTACCTCTTTTATTAGTGAATTTTCAGACTTACTGTCAATCGTGCTCACCTCATACCATCACATAACTGGTGATTTTAACTTACACAAAGATAACAAGTTTGACCCTATTTTTAATGAATTTTTAAACCTTCTAAACTGCCTGGATTTTTAAACAACACGTCACACAGCCGACCCACAACAGAGGACACACCCTGGATCTGGTCATAACTCCTGCCCACTGGTGTGTCCTCTGTTGTCCACTTGGCTGTGTCTGACCATTTCTGTGTCTTTTTTATTAAACGATATCTGACTCCTGAACTGGCTGTAGATTTTATTGAGATTTTACACAACGCTCCTGCAGAAATTTTACCTGCACCCTGTGATTTCATGGTCGACAATTTTAACAGTAAACTCAAATCAAGTCTCTACTTTGTGGCTCCACTTTTAACATAAATTGTAAGAAACAAACCAACACCCCTGTGGAGAAATGACGAAATTAAAAAACTGAAAAGAATCTGCAGGAGTGCTGAAAGGAAATGGAGAAAAACCAAACTTACAGTTCACTACGAGATACTTCGCCAACAACTCATAACCTACATTAACGCAGTCAAACTGGCAAGAACTTCCCACTTCACAAAATTCATAACCGATCACAAAAACAACCCTAAAATCCTGTTCTCCACCATTGATCTTTTAATTAACACTGATTTTAACGAGTCCTCCATAGCACCAACAGCTTCCTTATGCACGGATTTTGCAGACAACTTCAGGAGCAAGATTGATGATATTACCTCAAGTCTTTTATTACAACAGAACGCAGTTTGTGACGCACCTGAACCACTGATTTTACCTGAGGAAACAGTTTTGTTCTGGTTGATGCTAATATGCTTGGTCGAGTTTTCTCCCAAGTGAATCCAACAACCTGCCTTTTAGACCCGATTCCCACATCACTTTTAAAATCATTTTATGGATTCTTTGAGGATCAGTTTTTAACGATCATGAATTGCTCTCTTCAGACAGGTGTCTTTCCTGCTGCCTTCTAAACAGCAGTTGTGAGGCCCTGTCTGAAGAAGATATAGATCCCAATGTTCCTAATAACTACCGACCTGTATCCAACTTACCATTTTTAAGTAACATTTTAGAAAAATTGTTTTTGATCCAACTCAGTGAATTTCTAAACAGTAATAATGTTTTAGAGAAATATCAGTCTGGTTTTAGGACGAACCACAGCACCGAGACGGCCCTGTTAAAGATGGTTAAAGATTGATATCAGGTGTAACATGGACTCACATAAACTCTCAGTCAGGGTGCTACTGGACTTTAGCGCTGCTTTTAATACAGTAGATCACCTCACTTTGTTAAATAGACCCCCATGGCTTCGGCTGGATGACTCACCGCCCGGATGCGCTTCAGGCACTTCTTCAACCACATGCGGATGGTCTGCTTGGCCACCTCCTCCTCGATGGTATATTCCAGCTGTTCCCTCGCCAGCAGCTCCTCCAGCTGCAGAGACTTCCTGATGTCCACCGAGCGGTACGACAGCATGCTGGGGGGGAGAGAGGGATTAGAGAATATTTAAACCTTTTGAACCGTTTAGATTTTAAAAAACATGTTACACGGCTGACCCACAGCAGTGGCCACACCCTGGACCTGGTCCAGACTTACGGCCTGTCCCTGCCTGTGTCTGACCTGGCTGTGTTTAACTACCAGTTTTAGGCCACGTTTCCACATAGCTGGATATTTACAAAAACTGATATTTCCCCCTCTACGTTTTGAAAAATATCATAATTTCCAGGAACCTGCATAAATAGCTGTTAAGGTGCTATGAGCAGCCAAACCTACAGGGGGCAGTGTAACGAGAAGATAAAGTCATGCTAGCCAATCAGAATCCTGGAAAAAAACATCAACAAATGACACGAGTAAGTTCCAATTACTTCCAAGATGAACGAGAGTCTTTGGTTTGGAGTGACAGAGAAGTGGAGTTACTTTTAAGTGTGACTTTAGAATATAAAACAGGTAAAATACAAGAAAATATTGACGGTGGCCAAACTAATTGTAAACACAGGTCGCACACATGACGCTGGGGACGTTTCTGTCTCATAATGTGACGTTCTGAAGCCTAAATGTCCGTTTCTCTCTGTTTACAAGCAAACGTGCAGACTGAGTTTTTGCAAATCTCCACTTTGGCCGGAGGTTTCAGAAATGATAGTTTTTGGAGACTTTGAGCTTCGTTTTCGTGTAAACGAACGGCCGAAACGCATGAAAACACCACGGTTTTTGCTATGCGTAAACGGGGCCTTATTCTTGGTAACTTAGAGACTCAGTTTCAGTCCAGTTGTTCACCTGCTTGGAAAGAACCTGGTAAAGAGGTTTGATGGGTTTTATCCATGACACCAGTGGCGGCGGGGACTAACCTGAGGACGTCGTGGAAGGTGACGTCCCCTCCGTTGTGGAGACGCTCCATCTCATAGCACATGTGCTTGAACAGCAGCTTGTCCTTGTCCAAGTCGACCTCCAGCCGTCCCCGGAGCAGACGCAGCAGGAACTTCACTCTGGAGGTGGGGATGACGCCCTGGGGGAGAGACGGAGGTCAGGGGGCCACTGGGACCATCGGGACCGGGAGACGGGACCGGGACGGTCTCAACTTACCGGCTCATTTACAACATTTACACACTGAAAAAGTCCACATTGATACCGGTGATTTGTCCAGTTTTAATTGGACCAACGGAAATTATGACTAAATATCGTCGTAAACAAACCTTTATCACCTGAGGAAAACGAGACGCAACGAAAATGCTGTTCATGTGACGATAATGATAATTAAATATATAATGCAAGATTGTAGAGGAATAAAAAACAGACTAAAATGTAGATTACAAAATAAAAAAAGGGATCCTAATCATGAGAATTCAACGTAGATCTGGGAATCATCTGCATAAGCTGTGACTAGAGACCCCAGAACTGGTCCCTGTGGGACTACGGTTGTCCTGGAGCCCCAGAACTGGTCCCTGTGGGACTACGGTTGTCCTGGAGCCCCAGAACTGGTCCCTGTGGGACTACGGTTGTCCTGGAGCCCCAGAACTGGTCCCTGTGGGACTACGGTTGTCTTGGAGCCCCAGAACTGATCCCTTTTGGACTACAGTTGTCCTGGAGCCCCAGAACTGGTCCCTTTGGGACTACGGTTGTCTTGGAGCCCCAGAACTGGTCCCTGTGGGACTACGGTTGTCCTGGAGCCCCAGAACTGGTCCCTGTGGGACTACGGTTGTCCTGGAGCCCCAGAACTGGTCCCTGTGGGACTACGGTTGTCCTGGCGTGTGTGCGTGCGTGTGGGGGGGTATTTAATGGCCGCCACCATGAACCGGTATGAACCGGTTCCAGCTTCCCGCCCGTCAGGCTGCAGGACTGGGGGTCGGCTAAGGTCAAAGGTCAGGGGTCAGATTTCCCAGAATTCTCTTAGGCGTCTCCAGCTTTCAGGTTAAAGTATATGAAGTCTTTACTGACTGAGTCATGTGACCAGTTCTGGCTGAATGAGTCAGCAGCTGACTTCTGGTTGCTAGGGGCAACAAGAACCTCCCGGAAGAATCTTTCTGGTTTTGCTGTGAGAAAAAACCCAGATTTTGGCTTCTGACAAGGTCTCAAATCACTCCGATTTGTGATCAAACCGTAGCTCGTAGTCAAAAAACTAAAACATTGTGAGAGACACAGAAGCCGGCAGATTCTGACAATCTTAATTTTATTCAGATATTCCTTAAAATGAGTGAGTAAGCTCAGTGCGAAGACAGAGTGAGATTCTTTTGAAGAAAACGTTTGATTACATTACAGCCAATGGGAGCAGAGACAGGTATTGGCGCCGCTCTTTCCGTTTAAATTTTGCACATACCCTGCCTGTCAAAGTCACATTTTATGAATCCCAACACCTATGTCTACATTCTGACCAAAAATTATTTGTCTCCTTTTTACGGTTTGGCCGTGAGCTCGAGTTACAAATAAAAATTTGGGTTATTTTTTACTGTTTCTCCCACTCTACCAACCGACATCCGCACTCTAGACTTGACAAAAAAGTGATTTCCAGTCCTCGCTTGTGTGCTCATATCTTGAAAAGTTTACATCTTAGGAAAAAACTGTTTGGGGTTTGGAGAGAGAAGAGAAGTTTTCCTCCGTTTTGAAGTTTGAATCACATTTCTACATGCAGGTATGAGAAAGTTAGGCTTTTGTGACATTCCGCGCCACACACATACATGGGAAAATCTCCCCATTAGTTTTGGAAATTTGGAAATGTTTTTGCACTTCGTGCGAAAACTATTTGTGCGATTGCTCTGAAAATTCACAGGACTGTAGTTAAATTCAGGGCCTACAACTTTCTAAATCGGTTCAGAATTTTTCGAGTAACGGTGTGCGAGTGGTGAGGCCCCAAACTTCTCCCAATGTGTTCCGGATGGCCCAAAAAGCGCAAGTTTTTGCACGTTGCGCACAAACGTGCACACCAATCGCTAATAAAAGTCATACCACTCGATTCCCGATTAGGGCGCACATTTTTCCGTTTTTACTTTTTTCGCGTTTTCTCAAAGCTGCAGGACTAGTTACCCGCCAAAGTTTATACGGAAGAATAAATAATAAGCCTGAGCAATAATAAGAGTGCCTCTGGCTGCACCAGAGGCACTCCTCCTCCATTGCTATTACATAGCTGTGGAGGAGGTGTGCCTCTGGCGCAGCCGTGGCACTAATAATAAGAAAACCTTGTTTGAAATGTAAAATGGGTTTGGCTAAATACAATCTTTGACTAAAACTAGACTAAAATGGACAATTCTGACTAAAATAAGACTAAAAAGACTTTTAGTCGACTGAAACTTGACACGACTAAAAGGAGAACGAGACTAAAACTAATAACTAAAATGATAGCTGGACCCAAAGACTAGACTAAAACTAAAACACCACTAGTCTCTGGGATACGTTTGTATCTCTCTCCCCTCCTGCTTCCTCCCTCCCCCTCCTCCTCTTCCTCCCTCCGTCTCCTCCTCTTCCTCCCTCCGTCTCCTTTTCCTCCCTCCGTCTCCTCCTCTTCCTCCCTCCGTCTCCTTTTCCTCCCTCCCCCTCCTCCTCTTCCTCCCTCCGTCTCCTCCTCTTCCTCCCTCCGTCTCCTTTTCCTCCCTCCGTCTCCTCCTCTTCCTCCCTCCGTCTCCTCCTCTTCCTCCCTCCGTCTCCTTTTCCTCCCTCCGTCTCCTCCTCTTCCTCCCTCCGTCTCCTCCTCTTCCTCCCTCCGTCTCCTCCTCCTCCCTCCTCTTCCTCCTCCCTCCGTCTCCTCCTCACCTCCCGTTTGTCGTCCACCATGTTCCAGATGATCTGGAAGTGGCGCAGGTCGTTGTAGCTGAGCAGCTGGTCCTCCTCGGTGGAGTAGAAGAGGGAGAAGTTCTCCACGATGATGGCTGCGGAGACACGGGGCAGTGAATAGAAACCTGCAGCTATTATTACCGTCCTCCCGTAACCGAGACTGTAGAGCTGCAGCACCCCGGGGCGTCCCCAGCACCCCGGGGCGTCTCCAGCACCCGGGGCGTCTCCAGCACCCGGGGCGTCTCCAGCACCCGGGGCGTCTCCAGCACCCCGGGGCGTCTCCGGCACCCCGGGGCGTCTCCGGCACCCCGGGGCGTCTCCGGCACCCCGGGGCGTCTCCGGCACCCCGGGGCGTCCCCAGCACCCCGGGGCGTCTCCAGCACCCCGGGGCGTCTCCAGCACCCCGGGGCGTCTCCAGCACCCCGGGGCGTCTCCAGCACCCCGGGGCGTCTCCAGTTACCCGGGGCGTCTCCAGCACCCCGGGGCGTCTCCAGCACCCCGGGGCGTCTCCAGCACCCCGGGGCGTCTCCAGCACCCCGGGGCGTCTCCAGCACCCGGGGCGTCTCCAGCACCCCGGGGCGTCTCCAGCACCCGGGGCGTCTCCAGCACCCCGGGGCGTCTCCAGCACCCCGGGCCGTCTCCAGCACCCCGGGGCGTCTCCAGCACCCCGGGGCGTCTCCAGCACCCCGGGGCGTCGCCAGCACCCCGGGGCGTCGCCAGCACCCCGGGGCGTCGCCAGCATCCTCATCGCTGCCAAACACCTCCTACTCTCAGGTTCATGCAACGTATTTTTAATCCCAGTGTTTAATCCCACATCATGTTTGCATCCCATTGAAGGATTTGTCCTGAAATGAAACCCGTGGCCGTGGAACTCCTGACGGGCTGAAGGATGAAGAACCGGGACCGACTCCTGGAGGAGGCCGTTACAACCTCAGCACCAGAATAAAAGCCTGATTGTTTTACAGTTTAAGTGCTGAGGTGATCTGTGCTGCGTCGCCGCGTCGCCCGTCAGCAATCACAGAAACAACCACTGGATTGGGGAGTTAGGGTTAACCTGACCCGGTTAGGGTTAACCTGACCCGGTTAGGGTTAACCTGACCCGGTTAGGGCAGGGGTCGGTAACCCAAAATGTTGAAAGAGCCATATTGGACCAAAAACACAAAAAACAAATAAGTCTGGAGCTGCAAAACATGAAAAGTCTTGTATAAGCCTTAGAATGAAGGCAAATGGCGAAATGTCGAGAAAAAAGTCGAAATGTTGAGAAAAAAGTCGAAATGTTGAGAAAAAAGTCGAAATGTTGAGAAAAAGAAATGTCGAGATTAAAAAGGAAAAGAAAAAGGAAGAAAAAAGAGAAAAAAAGGAAAAAAAGAAGAAAAAAAAGAAAAAAAAGGAGAAAAAAAGAGAAAGAAAGAAGAAAAAAAGGAAAAAGAAAAAAAGAAGAAGAAAAAGGAAACCACCAGTCCACTTACTGTGTGTGTGTGTGGGCGTGTGAGTGTATGCACATGTGTATGAGTGTGAGTGAGTGTGTGTGTACGCGTGGGGGGTGGGGGGTGGGGGGTGGGGGGTGGGGTCGTATGGGATGTTTTAAAATTGTGTTTTTGATTGTTATTTTATTCTGAATGTAAAACACCATGTGTTACATTTATATTGTATGATTTGGTGCTATATAAATAAATAAAGTTTGAGTTTGAGTTTGAAAAAAAAGGTCATAGATTTTTGAAAACAACTCTTGTGATCAATGATGTCACTAAAGACAAAACCCAACATCTGATCGACGGTGAGGCGGAACTGAGACGTTACAAGCTGAAGGAGACAGAAACGAAGAAGAGCCAGCGCATAAACCAGCGCACACTCTAGAGACGGAGCCGAGGGCCGAGCCTCCCGGGACTCTTCTGGGACTCCTGGGTGGAGCTAAACGCCTCGGTACCTCGATACCTCGGTACCTCGGTAACATCAGTCTCACCTACGAGCAGGTTGAGCATGATGTAGGCGATGATGACGTAGAAGGAGCAGAAGTAGATGAGGGCGCCGGCGTAGTTGCCACAGTCCGTCTCCCAGTAGCGGTGCTTGTCCGGCGTGCAGAACGGAGCCTGGACCTGGAGACGGAGAAAATACAACGATGAATGAAAACATTTACAGCATGAAGACTCATCTTCATCGACAAGAACACAGCAAAGCTGCAAAAACCTCTCACGGCTCAAAGTCCTGGCAGTAACAGAAACTAACAACAGTATCGTCAGCAGAGGAACCATGCAGGAACTCTTCCTACCATGCAGTCGTGCATGATCTTATTCCAGTCCTCGCCCGTAACGATGCGGAACAGAACTGTGATGGCTTTGCCCGCCGTGGAGAAGTTGGCATGCCTGTAGTCGGGGAGACAGACACAAGGACACGTCCCATGATGCAGACCTGGAGGTCTCCAGACCAGTTTGTTCTGGTCCTGGTCTTGATTTGATCTGATTTGATCTGACACGTCCTAGTCGATCAGCAGCCTGGAGATGAGCAGGACCCGGTACTCACCGGTTGATGTTCTCTCCGTACTCACCGGTTGATGTTCTCTCCGTACTCACCAGTTGATGTTCTCTCCGTACTTGACGGTTCTTACCGGTTTATATTCTCTCCGTACTTGACGGTTCTTACCGGTTGATGTTCTCTCCGTACTTGACGGTTCCGAAGAGCACGACTCCAGCGAAGGCGTAGCAGAGCAGCAGCAGGAACATTCCCACGATGATGAAGAAGCTCTTGTACATGCTGACCACCACCGTCAGCAGCAGCATCTTCAGCGTCACCTGCAGGAACCGGGTTAGGCGTTAGGACCAGGCACTACCCGGTACCACCAGGGACCTCCCGGGACCACCTGGGACCCATGGTCCAGCTCTCACGCATAGGGATGGGAATCGAGAATCGGTTCTTGTTCAGATCGGTTCCTAGTGTTTCAATTCCTTGGGAATCGTTTGAAAATTTTAGCAAACAATTCCCTTTTCGATTCCAGTGGGAAAGAATGACGTCATTACGCACGTTGCATAAGCTAGCAGTCTTTAGAGGGAATGTTCATGACGTCACAGATGTGACTTCACTGCGGGTTTCGTCCACTGAGTGGCAGAAAGACTGAGTGGCAGAAAGACTGAGTGTCAGAAAGACTGAGTGGCAGAAAGATTGAGTGGCAGAAAGACTGAGTGGCAGCGTAAACTTTCAGTTTGAGCAACTGGAAAACATCTAAAATGGGAAAGAGCTGTTGTGGGATCGACTGTACTCATAGATTTAGCAAGAAATCAGAGTCATCGTTTTACAGACTGCTGAAAAATCAGCTTAAGAGAAACAAATGGATCACTGCAATTCACAGAAACAACTGGATTCCAGGACAGAAACGTGGATTTGTGGTTCCCATTTAGTATCAGGTAATGTTGGATTTTTGGGTAGCTAACGTTAAACGGTCAAATCATAAAGTTTGGTGTCCTCGTCACTTTAATTTCACCAACAAATCCTGCCTTGAAGTCGGACCAAGCGTCAAGACTTTTGTAAGCCTTCAAGCTTTGCTTCGTGTATTTCCCCGGCGTAGAAATTAAGTACAAATAAATATCAGGAAACTGGATTGGTGGCCAAATATTAATGTCCATGGACCACTGGTTCTTGGGGTAACTGTACCAAATATTAATGTCCATGGACCACTGGTTCTTGGTAACTGTACCAAATATTAATGTCCATGGACCACTGGTTCTTGGTAACTGTACCAAATATTAATGTCCATGAACCACTGGTTCTTGGTAACTGTACCAAATATTAATGTCCATGGACCACTGGTTCTTGGTAACTGTACCAAATATTAATGTCCATGGACCACTGGTTCTTGGTAACTGTACCAAATATTAATGTCATGGACCACTGGTTCTTGGGGTAACTGTACCAAATATTAATGTCCATGGACCACTGGTTCTTGGGGTAACTGTACCAAATATTAATGTCCATGAACCACTGGTTCTTGGGGTAACTGTACCAAATATTAATGTCCATGAACCACTGGTTCTTGGTAACTGTACCAAATATTAATGTCATGGACCACTGGTTCTTGGGGTAACTGTACCAAATATTAATGTCCATGGACCACTGGTTCTTGGGGTAACTGTACCAAATATTAATGTCCATGAACCACTGGTTCTTGGGGTAACTGTACCAAATATTAATGTCCATGGACCACTGGTTCTTGGTAACTGTACCAAATATTAATGTCCATGGACCACTGGTTCTTGGTAACTGTACCAAATATTAATGTCCATGGACCACTGGTTCTTGGTAACTGTACCAAATATTAATGTCCATGGACCACTGGTTTTTCGGGAAACTGTACGGGTCACTGTCAAGTCCAACTGATGCTAATTTAAACCCATAATCAGCTGTTATCCCGTCGTCTCCAATAGTTGCAGCTGTTTTTGCCACTCAGTGCGAGTAAGGGGGCGTGGTCCAGTGGGAAAGTGACGTCAATGCAAACCCTCTATAGTAAACATGGCGCCTAAGTGATACAATTGCTCGAAAGTCTGTTTACATTTCAGTAAAAAAGACGACAGGGCAACTTGCAATACTTGCCAAGTGAATATTTCTTCTAAGGGAGAAAATACTACCAACATGCAAAAACATTTGCACACACGCCATGCAATAACAATCAACGAATGTTGCTTTTTCGATCCACTCCGGACTAACGTCAGTAATTCTCAACTTAGCAGCAGCAATGGTAGCATGTTCTTGGCTAATAACGCTTCAGGAAATTAATTAAATTACGAACGCTGCCATATTAGTGCCATTTGCCTTTTTTGTGCTTTTTTTCTCCAAATGAGAATCAATAAGGGTATCGATAAAGAACCGAATCGTTAAGCAGAATCCAAAATGGAATTGGAATCGTAAAAATCGTATCGATTCCCATCCCTACTCACGCACTTCATCAACTCACATGTTTCCCGCATATGGTGAAGAACCTGAAGACGATCACGCAGGTGCCCATCATGTAGGTGTAGGCGTTCTGGGGGGGGCAGAGCATCGTTACGTTCATTACTGCAGCGTAAACTCAGATCTGGTGAAACCGTGGTTTCTCTCACCAGTAGGGAGAAGTGCAAGACGATCCAGATGACGCCCAGAGACGTGACCAGCAGGTCGTAGCGGTTCCTCCGGCTCTGCCAGTATCCCGCCGGAGACATGGCGATCAGCTTCATCGTCACCTAGGAAACCAGAGTGGAGGAGAAGGTCAGACGGAGCTCCGTCGTGACGGACGTAGCGGCGCCGAGCTGCCTCACCTCCAGCACGAAGATGAAGGTGAAGACCACAGACATGGTGGCGAGAGGAAACGTGACCTGATCGTCCACATCCCACTGGAAAACAGATCGATGCGTGTGATTAACGTTAAATCACCAGGATAAACCAAAGAAAACAACAGGAACGACGGAGCATTACTTTGACTGACAGCAGGACGGACTGGGCCAGCACCAGCACCGCGATGCCCCGTTTGAAGAAGGGGTGCTGGGTGATGTCGTACATCTTAGCGCGGAAACCTCCGTTCTCTGTCACGAAGACACAAAGACACAGAAATTCAGTGAGACGATGCAGCCATCGTTGTTCACCAGCGACTCCACCAGGGACGACACCGTCATCATCAAATACGCTGATGACACAACCATCCTGAGCAGGGCTGGGGATCCATTCAAATATCAAGAATCGATTAGATTCCGAACTTTCCAGCAGCGCAGACACAAACAAACAAAAAAAAAGCGTTGCCGCTTGAAGCTTCTCTCTCTCTCATTTTAACTTGATATGGAACACAAGCCACAGACCCAGCAGCACATTTATCATCTATATATCTATCTATCATCTCCTCCAGGTTCTCCATCTTTAGTGGTGTTGTCTTCTTCCTTTAGAGACACAATCAAATACGTCACAGCAGCTTCTCTCCAACCTCCTACTTTGATTCCAGACTTGTACTCTGAATGAACTGTCTGAGTCTTGGAAATCCAATCATCTTATCTTATGCTTTTTGGTCATTGTTGTTTAACTGTATCTGAATCCAGGAAGGAACCACTGATCACCTGACCAATGGAATTTCTTTCTTGACTGTTTACAGACTTAATGACATTTGGCATTTACTTACACAATCTTTGTCTATAAAACACTCCTCCACCTTGGAGCAAACCATCAGTGTGCAGTTATACGTTGTTGTGATTGGATGCTGATCCCTTGCAAGGTTTTCATTAACTGACATAAAGACCATCTGGTTATTTTGTCAGTCTTTATCACTGCCACAGGGAAAAAGGCCCAGCAGGGCTGCACCTCATCAGACTGCTCAGGAAGCATCCTCACAACCAGAATCACTGTCTGGAAACACCACCCAGGCAGAGAGGAGGTTCTTCACAGGAGGATCATAACAACAAAACTCCCTCTATGGAAACCCCTTTACACACAACGCTGCATGAAGAGGCCCATAGCATCATCAGAGACACACATCACCCACAACCTCGTCAAACACAACACTCCACATACAGCCTGAAACGGAGCAGAACGGACGTATCATCACACGGAAAACTGTTTCTTCCCTGCTGCAGTGAGACTGATGGTGAAGGGAGAAAAAATAAATTTTGTGTCCTGAAAATGCCCTAGATTCCCAAAACACAGCTTTAGTCTTTAGTCAGCCACGCACCTGCTGTTTATCATAACAAATGCTTGTTTTTCTGTGAGAAAGAGCCTGGTTCGCACAGGATTTTGGTCCCGTGTGAGCTGAAACTTATTTTGAGAGCTTGCGGACGGGGGGGCGAATAGGCCTTTCCCCCCCTCCTCCGCAAGGTGCTGAGGTAAAGGAATAAAGACGCGAGAGCCGGAGGTTCAGATTTTAGAGTCTGCTGTGGGTCTAGTGCAGGACGCCCGGCACGGTTTTTCCTTGGCTTACTATATCTATATCAGGACTGTTCCCGGCTCTCCAGTCCCGTGTCGAGGTAAGAGTATTAGGCCTTAAAAACCTTTGTAGTTGTGTGTGAGGAATATTGCTCTGCCATTTGCGGGGGATAACTTGACACCTTGTCCTAGCAAACGAGTAGTTTTGTGGATGTCTTCTATGCAAATGCTTGCTTTTCTTGCTGGTAATAAAGATCCATATGTCATTATAGCAAAAGCGAGGTGTGTGTGTGTGATTCATTTTGGTACAGCCGACCACTCCTAGAACCTTAAAGTGAGATTTTCTCCCAAAACAGATGGCAACAGCAAAGTACCATCAGTCCTCTCGACTAATCTACCTCTGTTTATGGACAACCAACCGGGAAACGTGCACAATGCTTAGGTGTCGGGCCGGCCCTCCCTAAACGCCGAACCCGCGCTGTAGGGCCTCATCTTCCAACGGGGGCCACGTTTTGCGTGAGGGGACGCATTTGCGTAATGGATGTGGATATGCGTTGCCGTGAGGAGGAGGGGAGAAAAGAGATCTGAATGGTGAGTAATCTGGTCGTGCAATGATTGGCAGCATCCAAAATCTGACCAATCAGAAGGCTGCAGGCAGGCTCTGGCAGAGATTTCAACTTTTCATCCAAAAGACGTCACAAATCAGGAGCAAGAGAGGAAACAAGGCAAAACACTTCACTTGAAGTGACGTTGTTGAAATAAAACTTTACATCTCTGTCTAAACTGGAGATTTAACATGTATTGAACGCCTTCTTAACTTCCTCTGCATTCACCTCTGTTGAAAAAGAGTGGTAAAATGACCAGTTAGTGGTCGTATATACTGTAAGCTACAAACTTTAGCCAATATGTACTAAATTGGCTATGGTTTTATATCAATTTATGTTGTTAAGAAGTTTAACAACTTTTTAACACTTAGGGCCCCGATTCAGTCAGGGGCGGCCCTGCTTAGGTGTAGTGTAGAGTGTCTGATATTTATTAATATTTATTGATATTTTATTATTTTTTATTTCCTGTTTTAGTTTTTAAACAGAGTTTTAAAAGGTTTTTAGTTTGTAATCTGTACAATAATTCCCATGTACCTTAACAAATGTACAAATGGCAAATAAACGTTCTTATCTTATCTTAACCTGGATGGTACTGTAGCCTCAAGAGAAGGTTGGATTTCCTGTAATTCTACGTTTTTCAATCTGATCAGGGATTAATAATTGAATGTCTGAGCCTGCTGCAGCTGCTGCAGTACAAGGAGCGTCCACACGATGGCCCTAGAGGACCGTCTGAATCCTACTACTGGGACTGGAGCTTCAGATTTCACACACGGTGATACAGATGTTTCATGGATTCTCTGGTAAAGCTTCATCCATCCCATCATCTTACTGGAGAGCTTTTCAAATCCATGTGAGGCTTCAGAACCACATTTAAGAGGATATTTGGAGTAAGACGGGGGCAGGAGATTCAGGCTCCCCCTGTGTAAGCACAATAGATACAAGCACTCCTTCATTCCACAATCAGTCAAACTTATCAATGAGCCCCCCCCCGAGTGGTGAGAGAGAAAGATAGGAGGCTGAGATCAGCCGCCCACGTGGATGGTTTAACAACTGCTGCTGCATCATGTACAGGAGGGTTAACAATACTGAGGATACTAGCAGCATTTGTAACTATTTGCACTAATTTATTGTTTTGCACAGCGCTATTGCAAGTGTTTGCACATGCCTCGGATAATGTTGTTGGTGTTGTTGTTGATGTTTTTAATGTGCCGTCTGTGTCTGTCTGAACTGCAGCATTGTGTCCTCTTACTCCGAGACTAATTTCTCCCGCGGGAGATTAATAAAGTAAACCTTGAACCTTGAACCTTGGCATCTTATCTCCTATTTTATTTAATTTCTACATGAACGATCTATGAAATAAATTATGCTTATGTAAAACTGGCTGTATGGTTGGCAGTGCAGTGATGAACCATCTTATGTACGCAGATTGTGTGATTTTTAGCCCGAGCTCAGCTGGTTTGCAGCAGCTCCTTAAAAAAAACAACAATTTCCACCTGTTTCAAGTAGATTTTCACTTAAAATAAGTAGAAAAATCTGCCAGTGGAACAAGATTTTTTTGCTTGTAATGAGAAAATAAATCTTGTTCCACTGGCAGATTTTTCTACTTATTTCAAGTGAACATCTACTTGAAACAGGTGAAAATTGGCAAATAACAAGTTATTTTTCCGGTGATGACTCTTGTTTTAAGTGTAATGAGATTTTTTGACTAAAAATTAGACATTTTAACTAGAAATAAGACAAATATTGCTGGTAACATTTTGAGTTTTTGCAGTGTGAGTGCTGGACTGAACACACTGCAATCTGTTTAGAGAGTAATAACGTACAGGTTTATCTGTCGGTTAAATTATTCTGTTAATGAAATTGTTGTGGTACAGGTGAACATTATGTACAAGGCTAAACGCTGCACGTCTCAGTTCTGGGAACATTGGTATAAGTGTCTTTTAAAATGAGTCATTGGATTTTTTATTCCTGTGTTTTTTAATCTTTTGTATTGTGTCTTTTTGATTGTATTTGTGTATGAACCTTGAGTCTGGAATAAAGTATATCCATCCATCCATCTATCATTACCAGAAAAGTAACTTATTTGACAATTTTCACCTGTAAATTTTCACTTGAAATAAGTAGAAAAATCTGCCAGAGGAACAAGATTTATCTTCTCATTACAAGCAAAAAAATCTAGTTCCACCAACAGATTTTTCTACTTATTTCAAGTGAAAATCTACTTGAAACAGGTGGAAATTGTTGTTTTTTCCAGTGATGAGTCTTGTTTTAAGTGTAATGAGATTTTTTTTACTAAAAATGAGACATTTTAACTAGAAATAAGACAAATATTCCTGTTAAGATTTAGAGTTGTTGCAGTGTGCAGAGCTGCACTAACTGACTAAAACACCAGCCATTGATTTCCTGTTACTTCTCAGCCTCTCCTGAACTAACAGGCAATTTCCCACAATGCCTTGGGGGCCGTTCAGCCGTTCCCATGACACCCATCACGGTGAAGGAGCAGGAATGTAACCGGAGGAATTCCCCACGTTGGACCCGATCGATACGGATGTTGCATCGTGTAAAACTCAAGGAGACGCAGAATAAAAGCTTGTTAGATGATCATAAATGTCAGCCGGGCTGGAGAGACTCGGATGTGATTAATGACTGTGTTTCCAGCATCAATAACCCTTTAAAACCTGAATATTAGGAATAACCCGGTTACACGGCCATGTAAACACCAATAACCCCTTTGAATAACCTGAATTTGCTCATATTCAGGTTTTTAAAAACCCCAATATGAGCCCTGGGTTACTCCTTTTAAACCTGAATATTGGGTCATGTAAACACCAAACAGAATATCCCCATCAAACGGAACAGGAATCTGTTTTCTGCACGTGCTCTGTTCACAAGGAATCCTTCTTCTAAACACGGAGAAACCAAGACCAGGAGGAGACTAATCACTTCATAAATGTAATGAAGGATATGAACATTTCTGCATTTGTAGACGGTAGAAAGTACCGGGATAGAAGATTTACAAGAAGGTGAGAGAAAAGTTGAAGCAGCATTTGTTTTGAATTTGGATACAGGGAGAAGAAGCAGAAATGACGGGAATTGTGTCATGATGTTCTCCGTGCGTCGCTGGTTTGATCCAGATATCCTGAATGATTAATCACCATGTATACAGGGATAACTCTGTTTGCTCACGCTTGGAAACACATTATTCCCAATGGAATTCCAGGAACCAGGAACCGGAACCGGAATATTGACCTTAACCCCGATTTTGACTGATGGAAACGTAGTGACTGTCTCTCCGACGGCTGGGACTCGTGTCTCGGTGTCTCGGTGTCCGGCTCATCTGCAGACCCGTAAGTCCATGTTCCAGACCAGATATCAGAACCACTCAAGGTGACAAGACCTTGCTAATCATTTTTGAAAAGATCCATGTCTGTAGTTGATATTTTGGTCTGATAACTCTTCCTGAGCGGCAGCTGGATCACAGTTATCAGCTCATGAAGTTACCCATATAACCGTGCATTTTGTAATAAACGTCCAAAATGTAATAACTTTGTCATTTCATTTTGTAATAAACTGCCGCATTTTGTAATAAACTACCCCAACGCATTTTTTAATACATTTTGCCACATTATGTAATAAGTTATTACATTTTGAGAAGATTATTACAAAAATGCACTTGCAACTTTTTTATTCTCTAGAAAATGTAATAACATGGTGCATTATGTAATAACAATTCTAAAGCATAGTTTATTTGTTTGTTATTGGCCTATATAATTCCAAACTTCAAATAGGAAACTAAAGTTATATTTGGAGTTTTATACATAGATTTATTGGGCTGCAAAGCTCTGAGGGAAATTGCATAAAAAAACAACAAAAGTCACTCATTGTTCATTGTTCATTGTTAAACAAACAACAATAATAGGTATTATTACATAATGCACCATGTTATTACATTTCCTAGAAAATAAAAAAGTTGCAAGTGCATTTTATAATAACCTTCTCAAAATGCAATAACTTATAACATAATGTGGCAAGATTTATTACAAAATGAAATGACAAAGTTATTACATTTTGGCGGTTTATTACAAAATGCACCGTTATTACAAAATACGGCTCAACACAGCTGGATCAGAGTTATCAGCTCATGAAGTTAAAACCCCCCTCAGAAAATTACATTTTAGATGCTGCTGCATATCCTGGTTTAGACTCATGTACAGGAAATCTGTCAATATTTCACTATATTGTCTTTGGTATCATTTTAAAGGGGACCTTTTAAGCATTCATTCTGAGCCCAGGTTGGGGATCTTAACGGTTACTTTTACGCCTGAAAAAATATTAAAACTTAATAAAGTGGCATATTAACAGCACTACAGCTGAAATTAAAACAGCTTTTAGCTCTTCCTGATTTGGTGTGACGTTTGTGCAAACGTAACTACGCAGTCGCTTACGTACCCGAACGTAAACCACGCAGTGACGTAGCAAGTGGTGTCCCAATCCCTAGGGAACATTACAAGGGCCCTAGTGGTAGAAAGTAGGTGGTGTATTGGGATTGGCCCTAAAATGGTCCTGGACAATTCTGACAAAAATAAGACTAAAATGCTCAGACTTTTAGTCGACTGAAACTTGACACGACTAAAAGGAGAATGAACATGAGTAAAACTGATAAAAACTAAAATGATAGCTGGACCCAAAGACTAGACTCAGACTAGAACTGAACCAGGCTGACAGAAACAACACTAGTACGTATCACTAGTACGTATCACTAGTATGTATCACTAGTACGTATCACTAGTACGTATCACTAGTACGTATCACTAGTATGTATCACTAGTACGTATCACTAGTACGTATCACTAGTACGTATCATCTACCTGGGCGGGGCGGGGGTTGGAGACCCCCGGTCTCCACGTACCTGGGCGGGGCGGCAGGTGCAGCGGCTGGGCGATCTTCAGCCGACTCTTCAGGTCCTCCCATCGTCTCTGGTCCACCGTCAGCAGGGCCGTTCCCTGGAGGAGGAGGAGTTATTTATAATATATATAATATTAATATATCAGCACACTGAGAGGACCGGTTTTTATTGTTGGTAAAAAGTGGTTGTTGACTGTTTCATGACCTCCGATCACTAATGTTAAACAACGATGATCTCAGTGACAGATTAATCTGTGGAACAGCTCAGATATAGAAATGAAAATGAGGAGCACGTTATTACAATTCAGAAGCACCTAGAAATACAAAATGATTAATACATAGGCATGTACCTCTGGACATGTGTATGTGTGTATGTGTATCTATGTATATATGCGTACAGTATGGGGTAAATCCACAAAGAACAGATTGCGCCCGCAAATAGCGCTGTGAATTGCGTCGCATTTGCGCCCGCAATTTGCCCTGCCTTAAGGTCCTTTTCAAACTCATGCTTTTGTCTCCCCCCCCGTTTTTTTTTTTTTTTACAGTTTAAGAACTAACGGTAGGCTCAGCCTGTAAATCCTCAAGACACTGTCCCTCCTCCCTGAGTGCTGTTCAAGGCTGATTTATGGTTCTGCGTTAAATCGACGCAGAGCCTACGGCTAAGGTTACGCGGCGACGCGCACCGTACAGTGCGCGTCGCCGCATCTTTCAGGCCCTTTTTGTGCGCAAGCAAGCTTTATAGATGAGGTCCCAGATCAGGATCTGACTGTAATTCATGTTCTGTGTTTTGCTACACACACCTACAGGTCAGCTGTTAAACACACACATTCTAGATTTATATGTTTATATGGTGGAATTGTTTGTAATAAAGTAGCGTCCTGTTATTTTTATTTTTAAATCTGAGATAAGTCCACAACCCCACTTGATCTGAGTGTGTACAGTCATGTCTGACTATAGATTTCACCCTTAATATCATTCAGTATCACACAGGCTTGAATGATATTGAAGAGAGAGAGAGAAACAGAGAGAGACGGGGAGTGAGGAGTGAGTTTGCGCGCAGTTAATACACGCTTCCAAAAGACGGTATTTGCTCCACTATTTTTGCGTGTGGCAAATAGCGCTGGCCTTTGTGAATTAGACGGTTTTTGCAATGAGGCTTATTTGCATAGAAAGGGGGCAATTTTGCGCCGAATGTATGAATATTACCTAATTTACATGCATGCAAATGGCACAGGCGCACCATGACACTATTTGCTTGGCAGCGCAGTTTGTGGAGCAATTCGTCCTTTGCGGGTGCTTTGTGAATTAGACGCTCTCTTTTTGTCTCATTTGCACCGGTTTAGCGGCCGCAAAAGCCGCGCAATCCTTTTGTGGATTTACCCCTATGTGTGTGTGTATTTATGTGTATATATATATACACTGTACTGAGTGATATTTAGTAATGACATGTGGAATATACTGTATGTTTGTGTACAGTTATTTTGTTTAAACTCGGGCAACTTCTCACATGGATTTATTTATGTATTTTGTTTCATTCTCTAAATCCTAAATGCACATTTTTTTCTTATGAAAAGGGTCGGCGTCATAAGCAGGGAAAACGGAGATCGGGTTCTTACCTTGTTCTCGTTGAAGTTTGCGATGACGACTCCGACGAACAGCGTGAGTCCGATCATGCAGCCCAGGAACACGAACACGTGGATGTAGATGCCGTGGATCTGCAGACACAGAGCTGGTGAGATCACTGTAGATCAGCTGTTTACCGGAGCAGAGGACGAGGGGGAGCCGTTACCGGGCCGACGCGGTGGATGATCACGTCCCGGACCTCCACCCAGCCCTTCAGAGACAGAACCTCAAACAGAGCCAGCATGGCATTCCCCACGTTGTCGAAGTTAAAGTTCCGTGGGTTGGCCCTGGAGAAGCAGAATAAAGCTCAGTAACGACGGAGCTGAACGTGTTTATGTCGATCAGCAGCTGAAAAGACTCACCAGACTCTCGGGACCCAGAAACCTGGTTTCTTCTCCTCGGGTTTCAACTTCAGGTTGAGATTTCTGGAAACGCTGACGTTAATGCGGAATATGCCGTGGCAGTCGCCCTGCAAGCAGGGACACAGTTAGAGCAGCCAACGCAGTCAATCAACGCAGTCAGAGCAGCCAACACAGTCAACACAGTCAACGCAGATGACGCAGTCAACGCAATCAACACAGTGAATTGACTGTGTTGACTGTGTTGACTGCATTGCAGACAACGCACACTGTCGTCTGCGTTGTCTGCAGTCAACGCAGATGACGCAGTCAACCAATTGCAGTCAACGTAGTCAACGCAGGCGCAGAAGTTGAACGAGGTTAATTAAGATATGATTCCCTTCATTTTGGAGCCGTGATGATAATAAAGACTAACTTTCACTCACACACTGATGATTATGACATCAGCACCATTAATCACAACAAACAAAAACAAGGGTCCCCTTGAGAATTACACAGTATCCAATATTTTTCTAGATTATAAAATATTTACTCAACCTCAAAGTGAAAGAAGTTTTGGGTTCTGTTAAAGATTAAGAGAAAGTGAAGCGCTAAATTATTGATTCAACTGAGTGAAGCACATTTAGACTTTCTTTATTTCTTCTTTATTCAGCCTGTAGGGATGGGGGGGGTGATGGGGGGGTAATGGATGGGGGTAAGGGGGGGGTTACGTTGCAGTACCCGTGTGATGATGCTGGGGTCGTTGCACTTGGCCAGCTTCCCTGCGAACAGTTGAACTCCAAAGCTGGCGAAGACCAGCATCAGCGTGAGGAGCAGGATGGAAACCTGCAGGAGAATCAGACAGGAAGTTAAGGATCAACTTCCTGCTCAAACGTCTCAGATGAGTCCAGGCAGAGCTGTTAGACGTCCGTCAGGTTCCTGGCTGACAAAGAAATAACTGCAGAGTACTGTAACTCACATACACATCAACAGTCATGATGTACTCATGACTTTTATTATGTCCAGTTTGTTTTACTCTTGTGCAGTGTTGGGACTAGCGCGTTATTTAGTAACGCGTTACAGTAACACCGTTAGTTTTGTGGTAACTATTACTCTAACGCATTACTTTTTAAATTCAGTAATTCAATTTCCGTTACCAAACGGTGCGTTACTTCGTTATTTCTGGCTGCAGTGAAGCTTTTTTTCGTAGTGGGCGTGTGTGTGTGCATTCAAAAACAAGAGAGCAAGGCGAGTTTCGCAATGTGGAGATATTGTCATTAAAAGAAATCCCGGACGTATCCGAAGTGAATCAAGCCACTCCATGTGAGCTACAGCGGCTGGAGTTGAACCAGGGGACGTCTGTAGGCAGGTCCAACTGGACAAAACAATTGCCCGGTATAGAAAGCACGGTGGTAGAAAACATGCTACCTATTTCTACAGTGGAGTCACCCGCTTGCAGGCAGCTCATTAGCATGATAGCATGCCTAGGCGGCACACGGCTAATGGGAGGAAAACTTTTTCGAACTACTTGAAAAAAAACATTATTTTAAATGCTCCCATTAATGCCCCTCTAGCCTTCATTTCTATGTAGCTAGAACCGCTGTTTCTCATCATCAGTTGCTGCATCGGCAGGACTAAGAGTCTCCAGTCTCCCGACGGCTCCGGTTGAACGGCCCGACAAACCATCTCCGCTCGCGCTGTTTTCTTTACGAGATCACAAGAAAAGCAGAGCAGGGATCTCCTCTCCATCCTGTGTTGCTGTCTTGTTTATTTATCTTTACTCCACAAACTCCAAATATTCATTACTTTTCTAAGCGAACGGCACTAACGCAGTTGAAACAGCAGGTGCATCCGCCCCTTTAATCTGATTGGTTTAGAGTGAATCGTCCCCCACGTGGGGTGAGCTCTTATGATTGGCTGAAACAAAGGAAGACATCTGATTGGTTGCAGATCCTTCCGTGTTAAAAAAAAACGTATTTGTGAATCGAGTCACGTCAGGGGAGTCTCAAAAGTCACACGCAAATCCAGCGCAGCTCACAGACAAAAAAACGTTTGTAAATCAGGTTATATTTGTGTGTGCATCAAAAATACATTTGTATATCTTGTCCTACGCACGTGTGAATTGTTCTGTGCATTTGTGAAACGGTGTGGGCATTTGCGAATTATGAGACTGTTCTAGCTCCAGACATCTCAGCATGAGACTGTATGCGTATGTATAAGGGCTGGGCGATATATCGAGATTTTAATATATATCGATATATTTTCAAACACGATATGGTACGAGACAATATCGTTTATATCGATTTATAAAAAGATTTATAAAAAATATTATTTTGATATAGCTTATTTTGTGACAAATTGACTTCAATGTTTTATTTGAGATTTGCACAAATGTTTTGTTATTTGCACAACTGTCAACCTCAGTGGAAAAGTCTGCCTGTTACTGTCTACATTGTATTAATTGCACAGTGTATTTTAATTTAATTGTTATGCAGGAAAGGGATATTTGTTTTATTTTATTCAAGAAGCATTTTATTCTATATATGCAGGCAGTTTATTTTTATTTCATTTGTTTTATACATGTTGATATTGTGCAGACATCTGTTAATAAAGAAACCTGTGTGACATTTGGCACGAGGCTTTGTATTAAAACTGATTGTTTTTTTAAGGGTTTGCCTCAGAAAAAATGAAGCTAACAGAGATGCTAACAGAGATGCTAACAGAGATGCTAACAGAGATGCTATGCTATAATGCTTTGGGGGAAACCCCAATTATGGCACAGAAAAAATATCGATATATATCGAGTATCAACATTCAGCTAGAAAATATGGAGATATGACTTTTGGTCCATATCACCCAGCCCTAGGTTGTATACGTATACTGTATGCAGTTTTTTTTAAAGTAACTAAAAAGTTACTTTTCATAGTAACTCATTACTTTTTGGTCTAAGTAACTGAGTTACTAACGGAGTTACTTTTAAATGAAGTAACTAGTAACGGTAACTAGTTTTCTTTAACTAGCTCTTGTGAAGCACAGATCCTCCCAGAGCCTCAAGGTCGCCTTTGAAAGCATCGTTGGTATGTTTGTAATTTGCATTTGTGAATTATTGTGATTCAAAGATATTTGGGTTACTATGTGGTTGTGGATTTTGCATGGTAATAGCAATACTAACCTAGCATCTATAGCTAACGTTACTGATGCAAACAACATCCCTCTGTTAGAAGACTAAATAGTAACCTGACGTTACTCTGACGGACTGTATATTATTAAGGCCTACCTATTTGTATTCTAAATAGATTGTATTCTATTCTGCTTTCCCAGTTTGACCCTACTTCATCGAATTAACCATAAAGAGTTTGAAAGGAATTAGAACTTGTCTCCGTGGTTTGTTTTGAAGAAGAGTTATCTGACTGTTGACCCTGGCAATGCGTTGGGGGAGAACTGTACAGATAATAAACTCTGAAACTCAGAAGGTGAAGCTCAAATCCAGCTGGGAGAAAGCTGGGTGTCGTGTGAGAACCAACCAGGAATATTTCCTTGAAGCCTTTGAGAACTTCCCGCACCACCTTTCTCATCTGAGGAACCAGCTTGAAGATCCTGAGCGGACGGAGGCAGCGCAGCATCATCAGCAGCTGAGCTCCGGACTCGGGGGGGATGTCGGGGGGAAGCCAGCACAGGAAGATCAGACTCACCTACAGGAGGAGGAAACAACAGACAATCAAGCCTGGATTAGCTTCCTGGAGTAGTCAATAAAAACACGGACAGAGGACCAATATAGAGGGTCTGCATTGACGTCACTTCCCCACTGGACGCCTTTACTCTCACTGAGTGGCAAAACATCAGCAAAAATGTCTGCAACTAGTGGAGAAGACGGGATAACAGCTGATTATGGGCTTAAATTAGGACTTGACAGTGACCCGTACAGTTACCCCAAGAACCAGTGGTCCATGGACATTAATATTTGGTACAGTTACCAAGAACCAGTGGTCCATGGACATTAATATTTGGTACAGTTACCAAGAACCAGTGGTCCATGGACATTAATATTTGGTACAGTTACCAAGAACCAGTGGTCCATGGACATTAATATTTGGTACAGTTACCAAGAACCAGTGGTCCATGGACATTAATATTTGGTACAGTTACCCCAAGAACCAGTGGTCCATGGACATTAATATTTGGTACAGTTACCAAGAACCAGTGGTCCATGGACATTAATATTTGGTACAGTTACCAAGAACCAGTGGTCCATGGACATTCATATTTGGTACAGTTACCAAGAACCAGTGGTCCATGGACATTAATATTTGGTACAGTTACCAAGAACCAGTGGTCCATGGACATTAATATTTGGTACAGTTACCAAGAACCAGTGGTCCATGGACATTAATATTTGGACACCAATCCAGTTTCCTGATATTTATATGTACTTAATTTCTACGCCGGGGAAATACATGAAGCAAAGCTTGAAGGCTTACAAAAGTCTTGGTCCGACTTCAAGGCAGGATTTGTTGTAGAAATTAAAGTGATGAGGACACCGAACTTTATGATTTGACCGTTTAACGTTAGCTACCCAAAAATCAAACATTACCTGATACAAAATGGGAATCACAAATCCACGTTTCAGTGTCTGGAATCCAGTTGTTTCTGCCAATTGCAGTGATTCATTTGTCTCTCTTAAGCTTATTAACTCCGATTTCTTGCTAAATCTATGAGTACAGTCGATCACACAACAGCTCTTTCCCATTTTAGATGTTTTCCAGTTGCTCAAACTGAAAGTTTACGCTGATACTCAGTCTTTATTCACTCAGTCTTTCTGACACTCAGTGGGTGAAACCCCCCGTGAAGTAGTATCTGTGACGACATGAACATTCCCTCTATAAAAACACGGATAGAGCACCGATATACAGTAATCATTTCTAGTTCTTACTAGGTAGATAAAGATGTCCATGACTCCTCCGAAGTCTCTGATGACGGCCGTGGGGGTGAAGAACAGCCCGTCGGCCATGATCTTCAGGTTCAGCTCGATGCTCATGAATATCACGAACACGTACTCCCCGATCTGAAACGGACAAGCTGGTGTTGACATCCGTCAGGCGGAGGGTTGGCTGGCGTGGTCACGTGACTAGGGATGCCCCGATACTGGTATCGGTATCGGGGTCGATACTGCTCTCATATACTCGTATTCGCAAAAATGATCCGATACCACGCACCGATACTTCATTGTTGTTGTAGTTACTGGTTAGTGACTCTAGGGCAGGGGTCGGCAACCCGCGGCTCTAGGGCAGCATGCAGCTCTTTAGCGCCGCCCTAGTAGCTTCTGGAGCTTTTTCAAAAATGTTTGACCTTTTTTTTCCTTTTTTTCTTCTTTTTTCTTTTTTTTTCTTTTTTTCTCTTTTTTTCTTCCTTTTTCCTTTCCTTTTTAATCTCGGCATTTCGACTTTTTTCTCGACATTGACTTTTTTCTCAACATTTCGACATTTCGACTTTTTTCTTGACATTTCAACATTTTTCTGAACATTTCAAATTTTTTCTCGACATTTTGACTTTTTTCTCGAAGTGCATAATGAAAAAAAAAATCTCCCCCCAGTTATAACTAATATAGAAACATGCAGCATGTGTTCCTTCATTCTAATTCTGATACAAGACTTTTCATTTTTTGCGGGTCCAGACGTATTTATTTTAGTGTTATTGGTCCAACATGGCTCTAAAACATTTTGGGTTGCCGACCGCTGGTCTAGGGGGAGATGTTGATCCGCCTCGTGTTCAGGTCACCCTCGTGCCGCCCCTGGCGTGGTCACGTGACCCTCGGCCCACCCCCGGGTTTCGTACCTGCAGCGTGGGGGCCTGCATCACTCTGGTGAAGGGAGATTCAAACATCATGGAGATGCAGGAGCAGATCGTCACCACGATCATGACCCAGTCCAGGTAGGTGACGAGGCCCAGCAGGTCGCTGCAGGAACCAGGGAGTAAAGAAAAGAGGGGGAAAAAACACACTTTTAAAAGTTAAACGCAAATAAATCAAAATCCGTCTACTGAAAAACTGATTAAAATCCTACGGAGTCATGGATGGAATCATGGATAGGGATGGGAATTGATAAGATTTCTCCAATTCTGATTCCATTTTCAATTCTGTTTTACGATTCGATTCTTTATCGATTCTCTTATCGATTCTCCTTTGGAAAAAAGGAGAACAAACAGGTCGATTAGTATCAACTTTGTTTTATATCTTTGAACAAAAAAATACAAGTGAGGTGTTAAGACGCCCCCAGCCTTGGGCTCCTCGATGGTACCAGGGGGTCCCCACAAAATTATTTGTAATATAAAATATGTTTAAAATAATTTGATATAAATGTAATATAAAACAAATATTCTTCTGTAGAAATTAACTAAATACAACAAATGATTCTGTGGCAATTACACAAGAATGTCCAGTAACATGTTGCTGCATCGGCAGGACTAAGAGTCTCCAGGCGGCTCTGGTTGAACGGTCCGACAAACCATATCTGATTGCGCTGTTTTATTTACCGAGATCACAAGAAAAGCAGAGCAGTGATCTCTTCTCCATCTGTGTTGCTGTCTTGTTTATTTATCTTTACTCCACCAACTCCAAATATTGAATCACTTTAATCTGATTGGTTTACAAGTAAATCGTCCCCCACGTGGGGTGTGCTCTTATGATTGGCTGGGATAAAGGCAGACATCTGATTGGTTGCAGATCCTTCCGTGTAAAAAAAAACGTATTTGTGGATTGAGTCACGTCAGGGGAGTCTCAAAACTCACACACAAATCCAGCGCAGTTCACAGACAAAAAAACGTTTGTAAATCAGGTTATATTTGTGTGTGCATCAAAAATACATATGTGAATCTTGTCCTACGCACGTGTGAATTTTTTTGTGCATTTGTGAATTTTTAAATCTTGTCCTGTGCATTTGTGAATCGGTCTGTGCATTTGTGGATCTTGTCCTGTGCATTTGTGAATCGGTCTGTGCATTTGTGAATCTTGTCCTGTGCATTTGTGAATCGGTCTGTGCATTTGTGAATCTTGTCCTGTGCATTTGTGAATCGGTCTGTGCATTTGTGAATCTTGTCCTGTGCATTTGTGAATCGGTCTATGCATTTGTGAATCTGTCTGTGCATTTGTGAATCTGTCTGTGCATTTGTGAATCGGTCTGTGCATTTGTGAATCTTGTCCTGTACATTTGTGAATCGGTCTGTGCATTTGTGAATCGGTCTGTGCATTTGTGAATCTTGTCCTGTGCATTTGTGGATCGGTCTGTGCATTTGTGAATCTTGTCCTGTGCATTTGTGGATCGGTCTGTGCATTTGTGAATCTTGTCCTGTGTATTTGTGAATCTTGTCCTGTGCATTTGTGAATCGGTCTGTGCATTTGTGAATTGGTCTGTGCATTTGTGAATTATGAGACTGTTCTAGCTCCATAATTAAAGCTTGAAATTCTACCCTCCTAAAGCGATGGTGCAGGTGGAGGTGCAGGTGGAGGTGGAGGTGCAGGTGGAGGTGGAGGTGCAGGTGGAGGTGGAGGTGGAGGTGGAGGTGCAGGTGGAGGTGGAGGTGGAGGCTGCTGAACTCTGTTTTCCTAGTTTAGGAACTCATTTCTCTTCTTTATTTAATCTGGTTGGTTAACTGGTGAGATTTATTTCACAGCCCAGCGACTCGCTGAGACTCGGAGCAGGAACAGGAAGCAGCGCGGAGCTCCAGGGAATCAGCATTCCAGACGTGTAGAAACGGAGTCGTGGATCGATGGAGATCAATAATTCATCACACTCACTACAGCTGGTGGTATTTGGTGTTCTTCACTGCTCCGGTTATCGGGTCGGCTTTTGATCTGGCAATAAATTAACACAAAATAAGATCATTAACACAAAAAGAAGACAGATCGGTGGTCACAAGAGCAGTTTTTCTTTCTAATAATATTTTTCAAAGGTCTGCAAAGTTAATTAACCCGGTTTAATGAGCCAACTTAAAGAAAAGCACTGAAAAATAAAGCAAATAAAACACAAACAGCAGAGATAAATGAAACTAGGGTCGCCAACCGTCGGAATTGTCCCGTATTTAAACTAAAGTCTCGTATTGAGCTGAAAAGGGAAGCACTTTGTCCCGTTTTACTGTGAAAGTCAGAAAATAGTCATAAAATGCCAATGGAAAATGGCAATGGCAAGTTATTTTTTCCTGTTTTACTACAACTGTAGCTACAGTCATGGTACCAGGGCCATGCAGGAGAAAGAATATTTGAGAGGGGAAGATTTTTTTTTTACTGTGCACTTCGAGAAAAAAGTCGAAATGTCGAGATTAATGTTAATTCAATATCAAGAATAAAGTCGAAATTACGCCTTTTTCCTCAACATTTCAACTTTATTCATGAAATTTTGACTTTTTTCAAAATTGTATTTCAACATTAATTTCGACATTTCGACTTTTTTCTCGAAGTGCATAATGGAAAAAAAAATCTTCCTCCTTTAAAATATTATTTTTATTTTATCCTGCCTGGCCTCAATACTCTTCCGTAGTCGTGGCCTTTTGAGGCACAAATTTGTTTACAAGTTTTCTACAGACTTTCTGTTTGCACTTTTATTACATTAGAATGGGTGTTCTGCTTTCTTTCTATTGTTTTATATTCATTGATACAATTTTAACAAGGTTAAGCAGGACAGGTTTCTGTTTAAGAAAGATACTTACAGGACTGTCAGAAAATTAGAATATTGTGATAAAGTTCTTTATTTTCTGTAATGCAATTACAAAACAAAAATGTCATCCATTCTGGATTCATTACAAATCAACTGAAATATTGCAAGCCTTTTATTATTTTAATATTGCTGATTATGGCTTACAGTTTAAGATTATGATTCCCAGAATATTCTAATTTTTTTAGATAGGATTTTTGAGTTTTCTTAAACTGTAAACCATGATCAGCAATATTAAAATAATAAAAGGCTTGCAATATTTCAGTTGATTAGTAATTAATCCAGAATGTATGACATTTTAGTTTTTTTTAATTGCATTACAGAAAATAAAGAACTTTATCACAATATTCTAATTTTCTGAAACAGTCCTGTATTTTATTCAGTTATTTTGTTATTTTGTATTAAAGTGAATTGCTGGGTAATAATTTCTTTTCCATGTGTTCATGTCAGTCAAAAATATGCATCTAATTCAATTCAGGTTCGAGTCAAATAGTGAAAAATTCATTTCACTCACAAAAAAAGGGGCTAAAAAAATTCACCAGGCCATAAAGGTGGAGGTGTTGATTTATTGTACAGGGAGTTGGCAACCCTAGGTGAAACTACAATCTCTGCCTTCATAAATGTTACTTGCACCAATCTTACACGTTGAATCGAGCGCGGACGATCACCCTGCAGAAGTTCCTGAAGCGATGCTCGCGGCCCACGATGAACAGAGGCTTGTCGAAGTACGGGTGGTTCTCCCGCAGCTCCTCCTCCTGCACCTTCCTGTTCGGCCACAAGGACGGCGACAGTGAGGCCGGGACGGGTAACCGCGGTAACCGTGGTAACCGTGGTAACCGTGGTAACCGTCAGATTACAGATTACAAGCACCTTTTCATTTCCGCCTGTTCCTTCTTCTCCTGGATCATCTTGATCTCGCTGTCTTCTCTCTGGGCGTTGCGGTAGCGCACCGTGCTGGAGTGCTGCAGGAAACACAATACATAAATACCACAAATAAAAGACTCATTCTGAGCAGATCCAGTTTCCTGTTTGACTTAAACCAGGACGAGACAGAGAGCATTGTGTTTGGGGAAACTGGGACGACTAGCTTTAGCTTTGGCGCCTCGTCCTCTTCTTTCAGTCCTGATGTCAGAAATCTGGGTGTGATTTTACATCGTTTTTTCAAATTTGACGGACAAATTGATAACGTCGTTAGGACAAGTTTTTACCAGTTACGCCTCCGAGCCAAAGCAAAATCTTTTTTGAGAAAGCTGTCCACGCTCTAATCAGCTCCAGATTAGACTATTGTGATGCTCTATATCGGGGGTCGGCAACCCGCGGCTCTAGAGCTGCATGCGGCTCTAGAGCCGCCCTAGTGGCTCCTGGAGCTTTTTAGAAAATGTTTGACCTTTTTTACCCATTTTTTTTTTTTTTTTTCTTTTTTTCCTTTTTTTTCTTCTTTTTTCCTTTTTTTCTCTTTTTTCTTCCTTTTTCCTTTCCTTTTTAATCTCGACATTTCAACTTTTTTCTCAACATTTCGACTTTTTTCATGAAATTTCGACTTTTTTCTCAAGATTTTACTTCAACATTAATCTTCACATTTCGACTTTTTTCTTGACATTTTGACTTTTTTCTCAAAAGTGCATAATGAAAAAAATAAATCTCCCCCAGTTCTAACTAATATAGAAACATGCAGCATGTGTTTCTTCATTCTAATTCTGATACAAAACCTTACATTTTTTGTAGCTCCAGACATATTTGTGTTTTTGGTCCAATATGGATCTTTCAACATTTTGGGTTGCCGACCCCTGATCTACATGTTGGCGTCTCCAAGTCTCTATTAGCCTTCAGCTAGTGCAGAAGCAGCTGCCCGTCTGTTAGCTAACACTAAAAGACGTGAACACAAGACTCCGGTTACTCCAGTTACTACGGTTACTCCCGTCCTCTATTCACTCCATCGGCTTCCTGTCCATTTTAGAATTGATTTTAAACTTATAGAGCAGTGACATATTGGAATAAGCTTCCACCACATTTAACCATGATAAATTATAAAGCTAGATTCAAAGATAAATTAAGAAAAGCAGAACTTAGCAAGGAAGTCCGTTTTAGTTAGTTGTATTATTCTGAAATTCTTGGTTTATTCTGAAATTCTGAATGTGTAAAATGGAATCTTTTTTGTTGTTTGGTTCTGGCTGGTTTCAACAATTTAAGGGTTGAATTCCATCACATCTCATTTTTGTTTAGTTATGCTTTAAGGATTTTATTGTTTTATGTGTGCAATGTTGGACCCCAGGAAGAGTCTTCACTGCAGTGAGGACTGATGGGGATCCGGAATAAATAAACAACAAATGATTGTATGTTGTATTTCTGCATGTTTTACTCCGTAAAGCACTTTGGCTCTAGAGGTGTTTGTAAAGGGCTATAGAATTAAAGTCCATTTCCATTTCCAGGTACTCACGTCCTGCGTGAGCGTCTCCAGAGACTTCCCCCTGCTGATCCTCTGACTGGTGGAACCGTGACGCAGAGATCTGCAGGAAAACACACACTACCTTTACATGCAGTCAAAGTTCTGGTTATTGCTAATATTCCAGTTACTGAAACATTGGGAATATTACGTTTCCATGGTAATTAATCATTCAGGATATCTGGATCAAACCAGCGACGCACGGAGAACGTGATGACGCAATTCCCGTCATTTCTGCTTCTTCTTCCTGGATCCAAATTCAAAACAAATGCTGCTTCACGCAACTTTTCTCTCACATTCTTGTAAATCTTCTATCCCGGTATTTTCTACCGTCTACAAATGCAGAAATGTTCATATCCTTCATTACATTTATGAAGTGATTAGTCTCCTCCTGGTCTTGGTTTCTCCGTGTTTAGAAGAACTTCCTGGACTCAAAAGACCAGGGGCCTCATGTATAAAGCTTGCTTGTGCACAAAACAGGGCTTGAAAGATGCGGAAGCACCTTCTACGCAAAGGTTGGGATTTAAAAAGAAAAAACTAACCGAAACATCTGCGTATCTCTACGGCAACCCCGACCCTCCCGTAAGAATTTACTCAAGACACTGGGAACTGGCGACGCAGGCGGTGAGGTGGTGAAATGAAGCCAGATTCATGTCATACTCTTAATAATGTCATCACATATCACAACATGTATCAGACTTATAATATAATAGCACTGATCGTGTCCCTCTGTGTGTGAAGCACAGCGTCAGTCAGGACTCTGGTGCTGCTGCTGCTGCAGCCGCGGTGAGTGGGCTGCCACCCGTCCCTTGAAATACGGAATTGTTACGTAATTGGGAATTAAAATTTATATAAAAACAGTTTATTCCGTATTTCACAATCGTCCCATGCACGTCTGTCACACACGCACACACTAGTTAAGCCTAAATTATGCCTAAATTATGGTTCCGCGTTAAATCGACGCAGAGCCTACGCCGTAGGTTACGCAGCGACGCGCACTGTACGGTGCGCGTCGCTGCGTAACCTACGCCGTAGGCTCTGCGTCGACTTAACGCGGAACCATAAATCAGCCTTGAGCAGCTCTGAGGGGAGGAGGGAGGAGGGGGAGCGGGGCTCCCGTCCCGTCTTCGCATAGGGTGCCTTGATGATTTGTAATTACAGGCTGAGCCTACCGTTCGTTTTTAAACTGTAAAAAGTGGGGGGGACAAAAACATGAGTTTGAAAAGTGGGGGGGCATGTCCCCCCTGTCCCCAGTGGAAATTGCACCTCATGGCGTTTTATTTTCACTCGCTTTATTTTATACTATTTATATACTATTTATACTTTTACTGTGACCACCAAATAATGTAGTTTTGGGAAATTTAGTGGCACGGTGGCTCGACACGTCTCATTCATCCTGACGCACAAACAGGCTGCAGGAAGCCGCTGCGCATGCTCAGTAGGCTCATTCATATGCAAATACTACTTTGCATTGTCCTTTTATGGTATGAAGTGGGCATGTAGAGGGCGGGATATGAGGAGAATTCACCTGCGCAGCCTTCCAGCTGGACTGTGATTTATAAAGAGAACATTGCGTGCAAGTCTGCGTGCAAGTCTGCGTGCACGCGGTTTTATAGATCCAGATTTTTTTTTGCGCCCGCCATTTTCGGCTTTTGGGTGTACGTGCACCTTTAGTATGAATCCTACGCAGTCCATTTGAAATGAGGCCCCAGGATTCCTTGTGAACAGAGCATGCGCGGAAAACAAATTCCTGTTCCGTTTGATGGGGATATTCTGTTTGGTGTTTACATGACCCAATATTCAGGTTTTAAAAGGAGTAACCCAGGGCTCATATTGGGGTTTTTAAAAACCAGAATATGAGCAAATTCTGGTTATTCAAAGGGGTTATTGGTGTTTACATGGCCGTGCAAATTCAGGTTATTGCTAATATTCGGGTTTTAAAAGCGTTATTGATGCTGGAAACGCAGTCTGTGAGGCTGGGATGCATGGGGGCACGTGTGTGTGTGTGTGTGTGTGTGTGTGTGTGTGTGTGTGTGTGTGTGTGTGTACAGACCTGCGTTCCTGTCTGATGTGGTGCTGAACGCTGAGGATGGATCTCTCTTTGGTCGGTTGGCCGTCCAACGACCCGCTGAGGATCCGCTGCCTCGTGCATGCCCTGGAAACACAGCAGTTAGGCTAGGCTAGGCTAGGCAGGGCTGGGCTAGGCTAGGTTAGGCTAGGCTAGGCTAGACAAGGCTAGGAAAGGCTAGGCTAGGCTAGGCTGTCTCTCTGGAGGGATGTGTTGCATCTTACCGGAGGATTTTATTGATCGTCGTCTCTTTTTCCAGCAGGTTTCGCGCTCGAATGCTAAATATTGACCTGCGAAGCTGCAAGAGCAAAGAGTTAGTTCTTTATTTGTTAGTTTGCCATTTCTGGTGTAGCGTCTAACAGGCCGCCATGACCCAGTCAGAACTTTTACATCTTTACATGTATCATATCTTTCCAGTGCAGGTGGGTGTGACCTGTACCTTCTGGTCGATGTGCTTGTTGTCCTCGATGGCCGAGCGTTTGGAGTGGTCGCAGGAGGACGAGGACGCTGACGGGAGACGGCGGAACAGACAGTTGGTGTCCTGCTGCTGCCGGTCGATGAACTGCTTCATAAAACTCTCCCTGGACCAAAATAACACAGAATAAACTCAGATATCAGGAATCTATCCAGTGGTTTCCTACTAAATGAGTTGGAATGGGAAACTTACATTATATTATTATTATTATATATCATTAATGCATCATGTTGGTGGGAGCTGTTAGCACTGCAGACCAGACCGCTGCAGACGAGGTTTTTTATACGGTGACCGAGACCCGCCATTGCTGAAAATAAATACAAATATAAAGAAACCCCGCTGCAAATACAATAATAAACGCTGCTGCAAATAAAAAAAAAACGACACAAATAAAAAAGCCACAACAGAAGTGAATTACCGGGGACTATTTTTGCTGATGCACCAGTGTTTTTTACGTGAGAGGAGAAGAAGAAGACGAAGAGGACGTAAGTGGAAAGGAAGAAATAAGAAGAGCGAGGAATAAGAAGAACAACTAACGAGAAAATAAGTGAACAGGTTAGTGTTCAACGTTGCTACGTGTCATTTTTTATGTGCAACACCGGTGCATCGGCAAAAATAGTCCCCGGTAATTCACTTCCGTTGTGGCTTTTTTATTTGCGTTGTTTGTTTCTTTTATTTGCAGTGGGGTTTCTTTTTGTTTGCAGCGTTACTTTTATTTTCAGCAATGGCGGGTCTCGGCCACCGTATTTTAGGCCACGTTTCCACGTAGCCGGGTATTTACAAAAACGGATATTTCCGCCTCTACGTTTTGAAAAATACCATCATAAATATCTGTTAAGGTATTCGTTTGGAGTTACAGAGAAGTGGAGTTACTTCTCAACATTTTGACTTTTTTCTCGACATTTCGTCTTTTTTCTTTAAATTTGGACTTTTTCTCAAAATTTTGACTTTTTTCTCGAAATTTCGACTTTTTTCTCAACTTTTTTCTAAAAAATTCGACTTTTTCTCCAAATTTTAACTTTTTTCTCAAAATTTCGACATCTTTCTCATAATTTCGACTCTTTTCTCAAAATTTTAACTTTTTTCTCAAAATTTCGACTTTTCTCTCAAAATTTCAACTTTTTTCTCAAAATTTCTCAAAAACAGATATTTCCCCCTCTTCGTTTATAAAAATCCCATCATTTCCAGGAACCTGCATAAATATCTGTTAAGGTGCTATGAGCAGCCAAACCTGCAGGGGGCAGTGTAACGAGAAGATAAAGTCATGCTAGCCAATCAGAATCCTGGAAAAAAACATCAACAAATGACACGAGTAACTTCCAGTTACTTCCAAGATGAACCAGAGTCTTTGGTTTGGAGTGACAGAGAAGTGGCGGAAACTCGGAGTTTCCAATCTCAGGGTTAATCAGAGTTCAGGGTTCGACTCAGAGTTTATGGAACCTGCTTTCTGGAATAAATACCCCTCTGGTATTTACTGGTGTTTCTGCTGGTGGTTTTGTTGGTTTTTGCTGGTGTGTTTACTGGTGTTTCCCCGGTTCTGTACCTGATCCGGGGCACGGTGAAGTCTGACCTATGGTGTTTACTGGTGTGTTTACTGGTGTTTTTGCTGGTGTATTTGCTGGTGTTTCCCCCGGTTCTGTACCTGATCCGGGTGTTTACTGGTGTGTTTGCTGGTGTTTTTACCAGTGTTTTTCCCGGTTTGGTACCTGATCCGGGGCACGGTGAAGTATTTGTACCTGATCCGGGGCACGGTGAAGTGTTCTGTACCTGATCCGCGGCACGGTGAAGTCCGACCTATGGTGTTTACTGGTGTGTTTGCTGGTGTTTTTCCCGGTTCTGTACCTGATCCGCGGCACGGTGAAGTCCGACGGCAGCTTGGAGATCTTCACCATCTGAGGTCGGTTGGGAAACTTCTCAAAGATCCGGAGTCGCAGCGGCAGCTTCTCCTTGGTGTCGGCGTTGGCTTCACTTTGCTTCAGCTGGAGAGGAAACAGAGATTAGTCCAGACTGGAACAGAACCTGGAACAGAACCGGGTCTGGACAGAACCTGGTCTGTACCAGTCTATAATCCAGAGACCAGAACCAACACTTCACCTGTCAGAACCACTCAAGGTGACAAAACTTACTCATGACTTTTGGTTAACCTTCGTAACTCTATCTTAACTACACAGAACTTGATAGCCCAACTATAATCAGATCTTGACATATTCCCATTAATAACGATGTTAATTTAGTTTACAATATTGTTATGTTTATAATGTTGTTTATAAAACTAAGCTGGTTCCTTTATGTTGTGTATTTGCAGATAAAGACCAGTTTGTGACATTAGTGTCTGTTATAGTTTCATAGTTTCTAATGATGCTCTTCTAGTTTCAGGCTCACAATGACCTGCAACAATGATATAGTAGGGGTATATTATACATTTCCTGAATCCTTATGGTCCTGTGAGTTTTCCAGTTTTTGTATTTTGTGTCTCTGTTGTTCCTTGATGACACAGGGATAAAAGATACTATATCATTTAGGCGAAAATGGTGTAAAAATGTGTGTTGTTTCTAGTTTAAAGAGCTGCAGAAACCTCTATGTTGGTCAGAAAGATTCACATCTTAGCTTGAATGAATGATTAAAATGATACCAAAGACAATATTGTGAAACATTAACAGATTTCCTGTACATGAGTCTAAACCAGGATATGCAGCAGCATCTAAAATGTAATTTTCTGAACATGATCTGATAACTCTGATCAGCTGCCACTCAGGAAGGTTTAATACCAGAATATCATCTATAGACATGGATATTTTCAGAAATCATAAGTAAGTTTTGTCACCGTGAGTGTTTCTGATATCTGCTCTGGAACACGGACTATCTCAACCCAGTCTCACATAAAAAACTGCCTACGTTGGTCCAAAGTGCAAAAACGTAGAGCGGTTACAATAATAGCCCTTGAAATGTATACCTGTTACATTTTTCTGCCTATTCCTTCTGCGTCCAAGTCATTTTCAAGATTCTGGCCGTGACACCAAAAAACATGGCGGACATTTCTCATTTTTTAGTGAATAAAATCAATATTTTGAGTTAGTTTTTGCATAAAAATGCGTTTTGATTACATTTCTAGTGAGAAATATATATTTTACTTTCACAATATTCACTCAGTGAATGTACATAATCACTCGCTTGCTCGTTGTTGTGAAGTTTTTCAATCAATCAATCAAATCAAAACGCATTTTTATGCAGAAACTAACTCAAAATATTGATTTTTTTCACTAAAAAATTAGAAATGTCCGCCATGTTTTTTGGTGTTTCATTTCATTTCATTTTTATTTATTCCGATCATGGAAATATGCAAACAAAAGAAACAAACTAGTAAAATGAAACACAATCAAAAGCAGATTCCATAACCAGGAAGGAGCAGGAAGAAGAAAATCAACTGTTACATTTTTCTGACTATATTATACTTACTTACTTACTTACTTATAATTACCAGAAAACTTACAATACATGTTTATTTTCAGTTCAAATAATGAAGATAGTCGTAGAAAATGTAATTTTATTTATTTATTTATTTGCCCAAACTTTAAAGCAGATGAGCGTTTCAATTGTTGGAATTAAGTTATGGAATTCATTACATTAGGATTTAAAGGGCTGTATAAACATATTTCAGTTTAAAAAAGAAATTTAAAGAGAAAAAAATAGTAATGTATGGATGAAATAGTTAAAATTATAATATATGCGTATGGAGACAGACAATCTATCTTTGATTTTTTTGTGTTTCTTTCTTTGTGATATTAACTAAGTAATTGTGCAGAATCTGTTATTATTGTTCAGTTTAGTTTTGAGGTAGAATAAGATTTTCTTCTTCCTGCTCCTTCCTGGTTATGGAATAAGCTTTTGATTGTGTTGTCATTTTACCTGTTTGTTTCTTTTGTTTGCATATTTCCATGATCGGAATAAATAAAAATGAAATGAAATGAAACACCAAAAAACACGGCGGACATTTCAAATTTTTTTGTGAAAAAAGTCAATATTTTGAGTTAGTTTCTGCATAAAAATGCGTTTTGATTCGATTGATTTATTGAAAATCTTTGCAACAACGAGCAAGCGAGTGATTATGTACATTCACTGAGTGAATATTATGAAAGTAAAATATATATTTCTCGCTAGAAATGTAATCAAAACGCATTTTTATGCAGAAACTAACTCAAAATATTGATTTTATTCACTAAAAAATGATAAATGTCCGCCATGTTTTTTTGTGTCACGGCCAGAATGTTGAAAGTCACGTGACTTGGACGCAAAACGAATAGTCAGAAAATGTAACAGTTATACAATTCTAGGCCTATTATTGTAACCCCTCTATGTTTCTGCACTTTGGACCAACGTAGGCAGGTTTTATGTGAGACTGGGTTGATCTACAGCCAGCCGTGATGGATGGAGGAGGGAGGACTGATACGAGGAAAAGGAAGGAGAAAACTGGTGAGGCTTCTGGGAAAATCTGGTCTGAAGGTTTTGGAGCAGCTGAAGGTACGGAGGACATTAATGAACACAGAACCGGTAACTAAGTACGTCTGCCGTTTCCAGAGACAGTAAAAGCTACAGATTTAATCTTCACGCCTGCAGCTGCAGGTTTGTACCTGATGAGGGCAGCAGCACGCTGGAAACAACACCACACAAACACACACAGCACATTTAGGGGGATGTCCCACTTACTTTCATACAAAAGAAGGAAGATGGCAACAAAAGAAGAAAGAAAATTAGTTTGGAGTGGTTAATGGAGAACGTGGAGGGCGAGAACAGAAGCTGTTGTGTCTTTAGCTCTGAAGTCACGGAGAAGTAAAACCACGGAGGGGATGAAGTCGATTATTCCTGCTTAATTCCACCTGAGGGAGGATGATTAAACTCCCCTGCAGGTGTTTCCTCCTCCAACCCCGACGGCCTGCAGACGAGGCCTGGAGCTGCATCTGGAGCAACGATCCAGCCCATCTATGGAGCCAAATCAAGGCCAAAAGTTTTGCTAATTTGAAAATAAAATTGTAATTGAAAAGCTAAGATTTGAACCTGAAAATTCAAGGTTTGATCATGAACTTATTTTTTTACAGTTTAATTTTTTTTTTCAGTATCAGATCTTTTTTTCAGTTTCAAATCTTTTTTTTTCAGTTTCAGATCTTTTTTTTCAGTTTCACTTCTTTTTTTTCAGTTTCAAATCTTTTTTTTCAGTTTCAGACTTTTGGCCCCGATCTGGCGTGGGGGGCGTGGCATCAACTGAGAGGGGCGTGGCATCAACTGAGAGGGGCGTGGCATCAACTGAGAGGGGCGTGGCATCATGAGTGACAGCAGAACAGAGAAGGCGGGGGACGTTCCTCAGTCATGTTGCCTTCAGGAAACGTAGGTTGCAGAAGTTATCAGTAGAAGTATGAATCAACACTGTATATACACTATATTCACGTGATTGGCAGTGGAAAAAACTGATATTAGTGACACATTTCTGTTTGAAAAGCTGTTTTAGACCGTACTTGGGGTAACACCGGGATGGGGGGGGGGCACATCTTCACACTGAGTATAATACGCAGTTCGTGGTGCTCGAACCCGGAGACTGTTGGGGGGGGCTGATAAGAGGGGGGGGGGGGGGGAGGCGTTGAGATGAGGGAGGTGTGGTTATCAGCAAGTGTGTGTGTGAGCGGTAAGTCTGTGAACTTCGCTCAGAGCTGCTCCTCAGCCAATGTCCTTGATGTTATCAGTCGGCTCGGTCAGTTCTGAAAACAGGTCCACAGATGTTCCTGAGAGGGGAGGGTTAGTGGGGGCAGAGTCACCTTGTTTACATTCCACCAGGGAGATTGTGACTAGAGGGATCGGCCAAACCGCTCTGTCAAGGCCAGATTATAGAATCAACAAATATATTGCAAACAGAAAGACTCATTTTCCGTCTGCATTTAGTCTCTGGTTCATCAATGGCGACTCCAATCAGAAGAATTGTGATCAATTCCCGCCAAGCCGAGCTTCCAACTTCTCCAAGGTCTTATCCATCTTGCCAATGAGCTCAAAGACCGCCGCTAGCCTGCGATTCTGTTCAAAAATCGCATCCAGCTTGCGGTTTTGTTCTCCACGCGTTAAAGTCTGAGTGTTGGTCGCAGAGCTGATCCCCTCAGCCACGTCCGGCAGCTCGGAAAGAGCCAAAACAGCTGTTGACGACTTATGCGTTTGTCGGTACACCAGGAATCCCCCCCCTCCGATCAAGAGAAATCCTGCTATCATAAATCCAATTATGAAGCATCTTCAACGTCCTCGACGGACAGGATCGCCAAACACAACGGTTTCCAATATTTGTAGGAATCCATTGTGTATCCAGCAAAAAATGTCCCATCGGGGCAGGAGGGCGCCCTTACCCCCTGACTTCTCGTCGCAAAAGTTTGGTCAATTGTGCTGAGAGACCAGTTAATCAATTCCATGATTGTAGAATTTCGGAGGAGTGAAAAGGAGAGACTCTGAAGACGAGACAGGACAACTTAATTTTGACTTAATCGTGTAATTTTGGCGCAATTTATGCCATTCCTTCGGCAGTTAATTCAGCCCGAACCGTAACGTGCACCCAGGTGTGTTATACATCAAAATGTGCGTCTCCATCCTGTGATGACGTGCATTACTTTTCTCAGTCAAAAGCGTTACCGTGGCAACGCTAGACGCCAAAAAGCGCGCAAGGTGGATCCGGGTCCAGGACCGGCGGGTTCAGGACCGCCGGGCCGGGAATGTGGTGAAATTGAAAAGATAAGAACAGAAAGTATGTGGATTCTCTGCGGGGCTCCTTCCTCTCCTCCGTCTCTCAGTCCTCCCTCTCTTTCTTCCTCTCCTCTAAATCCCCAGATCAGTCCTCGGTCCATTAAACCCACAAACGGCAGCCGGGCTTTTAGTCTAATTCATAAATAATGAGATTGGTGGGGGAGGACTAATACAATCATCCCATAATGCAGCTGATCAAACTGCTGGAAGTAATGAATAGTCAGATGGACGAGTCACCCCGATTCAGTTTAACCCTGGACGACAGAAGAGCTGTGTCAGCTTTGTATGTGTGTACTGTATGTGCATGTGTATGTGTGTATTTGTATATATATATATATATATATATATATATATATATATATATATATATATATACTGTATATATATATATATATATATATATATATATATATATATATATATATATATATATATATATATATATATATATATACAATATTTATATATATATATATTGATATTGATATATTGATATAGAGCAAGATAATTATTAATAAAGAGATAGTATGGTGTAAATAAGTATATTTACATAAATATTTATAGGGGCATGTGTGTACAAATATATAGAAATACTCAACTACAGTATGTGTAGGTATGTGTGTGAGTATAATTATAGTATAGTTAGTTATTATAAATACTTGTTAATAAATGATTAGTGAATGGGGGTAGGATTAAATAAGTTTACACTTCTTCCTACTGCTTTTTGCACATGTAAATTAAGATATTAAGTGTTAGAGGATGAAATTATTTGTATTTTTTTGTCTTTTTCTTTTTTTTTCTTTTAATTGTTGTCTTTTTACATGTAATAAATAAATCAAATCAATCAATCAATCAATCAGCGCTCAGATTGACAGAGATTCAACTGAGAAGCAGGAACAACGTGATGCGTCTCAGCTGACGGAGGCTCATTTCCCATGATCCTCTCTGGTCCAGCTGGAACCTGCCAGACGCCGTCGGGACGGCGAGCTAATGGAGTGTGAGCCACATCCACCCCCCCACTGCTGGAGGGGTGGGGGGCGGTCGTACCGCCGCCCCGTCGCTGCTAGGGGGGGTTGTACCGCCGCAGCACCCGCAGGTGGGGGGGGTGAGTCTGTAGGATCAGACTCTCATCCATCATCCGTCACCCTCTCAGACCTCACGCCGCTGTAACGGCAGAACGCCGCGCAGCATCCCTCAAGAGCATCAGTAACTCAGACCTCTCAGGTGCACTGCAAAATCTTATTTCTAGTTAAAATATCTCATCTTTAGTCAAAAAATCATCAATTACCAGATAAATAACTTGTTATTTGACAATTTTCACCTGTTTCAGGTACATTTTCACTTGAAATAAGAGGTCCATTAACATAAATATATGGACGACGCGGGGCGGGAACTTATATATTTATGTTAATATCACCTGGAAGGGCATTATCCGCTTATACCACGGTCACTTACCAAAAAACACAGGGGCGAAAATCCCGGGGGGGACAGGGGGGACAAGTCCCCCCCATTAGTAAAGCTGTCCCCCCCTAGAATAATTTGAGACAGAATTAATAATTTTGGAACAATGCAGTAGTATTTAGTAGTGATGCACCAACATGAACATTTGTGGCCGAAACCGAAATCGAAAATAATAATAAACAGTAAAATCTCATTACACTTAAAACAAGATTCATCACTGGAAAAAAACAACAATTTTCACCTGTTTCAAGTAGATTTTCACTTGAAATAAGTAGAAAAATCTGCCAGTGGAACAAGATTTATCTTCTCATTACAAGCAAAAGAAATCTTGTTCCACTGGATTTTTCTACTTATTTCAAGTGAAAATCTACTTGAAACAGGTGAAAATTGTTGTTTTTTCCAGTGATGAGTCTCGTTTTAAGTGTAATGAGATTTTTTTACTAAAATGAGACATTTCAACTAGAAATAAGACAAATATTCTTGTTAAGATTTTGAGTTTTTGCAGTGTATGATGTCACTGGACAGATTCATTTTGCCAGACGTTGGTCGTAGTAACAACAGGGAGAAGTGTTGCCTGGCAACCGCATCCTCCGACTCAGACTCCACTGATTCAGACATAAACGCATCTAAAATGTACGGAAGAGAATCAGGGCCAGGCAGGAGAAAAATAAAAATGATATTTTAGAGGAGGAAGATTTTTTTTCATTATGCACTTTGAGAAAAAAGTTTAAATGTTGAGAAAAAAGTCGAAATGTCGACTTTATTCTTGAAATTGTATTTCAACATTATTTTTGACATTTCGACTTTTTTCTCGAAGTGCACAATAAAAAAAAACCTTCCCCTCTCAGATATCTTTTCTCCTGCACGGCCCTGATACTCTTCCGTGAAAATGTGATCCTCCTCCCAGAATGCACCAGTGCGTCCACTGTTCCATCAGAGGAATAAGTGACGGGATGAAACGCGCTGGACTGCACCGACTTCTCTCAGCTGTAATTTGTTTCTGCATTATTTCCAATTAGCGCGAGGCGAGGAAGCGTCCGTGCTCGGCCGGCTGGAGGAGAAGCCATTAAAAACCTGCACGAGTGGTTTCACTCGCTCTCTCTTCATTAATAGATGTCTGCTCCGCCGGCACAACAACAAATGAAAAACAACTACTACTCCCCTTGATAAGGAACATAAAAAATAAAAAATAAAGATATTCCTTCATTCGTTTCTGCCGTGACAACTTCCCAAACACTTTAAGCAAACTATTAACGTACATGTACACTGTACACTAGGGGTGGGTATTGCCAAGGACCTCACGATACAATACACATCACGATACCTGAGTCACGATACGATACGATACGATACGATATTGCGATATCCAAATTTTGCGATATATTGCGATGTTATATAAAGTTTGCTGAAAACTGTAAAAAGCTTTATGGATCTTAAAATCCGAGTGTCACGTTCATCAGATTATAGTGACAATTCATGAGACAAACTGAGTCAAAAAAATGTTTTATTATAACTATACAAGCTAAAGTTACAACATATTTGTATATGTTTTTCAAATTATTTACATCATATAAAATTAACATTAAATTTAGTATGAGGTTGCTTTAATTATGTGGCGAATATGAAAGGAAAAAATTGGGGATAAAAAATATATATTAAAAAAAAAATTGATATTCAAAATTTGAATATCGATATTGAATCAGCTGGAAAAGTATCGCGATATATTGCCATATCGATATTTTTGCCCACCCCTACTGTACACTGTATACACTTTATATCCAGATGCTCTTTGTTTTGGTTTATGCTTCATTCTGCTCCTTTTATCTTATTTTTTATGATGTGAGAAGATAAATCTTGTCCTGGGGCAGATTTTCCTACTTATTTCAAGTGAAAATTTACTTGAAACAGGTGAAAATTGTCAAATAAGTTATTTTTCTGGTGATGACTCTAAATGTAGAAATAGCAGTAAAACCACATTCATTGATGAAATGACATAAGGGATGGAAAGGAGGGATGGCAGTTTTACAGGGGGGATGATTTGGACTGTTTTTATTTCAGGGGGGATGATTTGGACCGTTTTTATTTCAGGGGGGGATGATTTGGACCGTTTTTATTTCAGGGGGGGATGATTTGGACCGTTTTTATTTCAGGGGGGATGATTTGGACCGTTTTTATTTCAGGGGGATGATTTGGACCGTTTTTATTTCAGGGGGGATGATTTGGACCGTTTTTATTTCAGGGGGGGATGATTTGGACCGTTTTTATTTCAGGGGGGATGATTTGGACCGTTTTTATTTCAGGGGGGGATGATTTGGACCGTTTTTATTTCAGGGGGGGATGATTTGGACCGTTTTTATTTCAGGGGGGGATGATTTGGACCGTTTTTATTTCAGGGGGGGATGATTTGGACCGTTTTTATTTCAGGGGGGGATGATTTGGACCGTTTTTATTTCAGGGGGGATGATTTGGACCGTTTTTATTTCAGGGGGGGATGATTTGGACCGTTTTTATTTCAGGGGGGGATGATTTGGACCGTTTTTATTTCAGGGGGGGATGATTTGGACCGTTTTTATTTCAGGGGGGGATGATTTGGACCGTTTTTATTTCAGGGGGGGATGATTTGGACCGTTTTTATTTCAGGGGGGATGATTTGGACCGTTTTTATTTCAGGGGGGATGATTTGGACCGTTTTTATTTCAGTGGGGATGCCATCCCCCCTCATCCCCCTCATCCCCCATCAACTCCAGTACTGGTTTTGTCACATCAGCAACATCTCACTTACAACTTTTAAAAAGTTGCTGCGTGATCCAAACAAAGAAACTTTTGCGATGCTCTTTCAAACTTCAGAGTGAAATCTTTCTCCATTACGATGTCAGACAAACGTCTCACCTGCTTAAGCTTCTTCAAGTCCTCGTCCAGCTCCAGGTTATCCAGGATAACGGCCACAAACAGACTCAGCAGAATCTGAGAGGAGACGAGAGAAACAATCAACATCTGCTGAGTGAACAAACTCCAACACCTCCACCTCATCACTACCATTCTTCTTCTTTTAAACACTTTATTTATAGCTTTTTCCATGTAACAGAAGAATGAACATTCACTAACAAATCAACCCCTTACAAGGTCAGAAACGATAAAAGTAAATGAATAAATAAAATAACTAACATTAAAGCTGCAAGCAGCGATGAACGGGCGCTCGCCCGTGCAATTTTCACCAAAAAAGGTCAAGGACTCAAAACTAAGTCCGATGACACCACCCACGAGTCTTTATATCAAACCATTCAAAAGTTATGGCAGAAAATAGGAACTATCAAATATGGACCAATCAGATGAAGGGGGGGCGCGCTTTTTGGCGTTTAGCGTCGCCACGGTAACACTTTTGAAAGAGAAAAGTAATGCGCGTCGTCGCAGGATAGAGACACACATTTTGATGTATAACACACCTGGGTGCACGTTACGGTTCAGGCCGTATTAACTGCCGAAGGAATGGCATAAATTGCACCAAAATGACACGATTAATTCAAAATGGCCGACTTCCAAAAACGGATGTAACATGACACCCCCTTTTTTTTTTTTTTTCTTTTGTTTGAATGCCTTTGTTTCTATTGTATCAAAATATTTATGTATGAAACCATGCAGTTTTAATTTTCTATTTTCTGTATGTTTTGAAAAATGCAAAACCCCAATAAAAAGAAGTTTAAAAAAATAAAATAAAAAAAAATGGCCGACTGCCGGTTGGGTTTGGGCCATGGCGCCAAGAGACTTTTCTTGAAGTTGCGACATGATACAGGTGTGTAGCGATGTTCGTGCATGTAGGTCAAACCGTATTGTGGGGCTTGAGGCACAAAGTTTTCTAGGGGGCGCTGTTGAGCCATTAGGCCACGCCCATTAATGCAAACCATTAAATATCACATTTTTCACCAGGACTGGCTTGGTGCAAAATTTGGTGACTTTTTGGGCACGTTTAGGGGGAAAAAGGCCCTAATTTCGTCGGAAGAAGGAAACAAAAATGGGAAATGGGAAGTGCTTTTTAGCAAAGCTGCGCACCTGCAAATATCTGAAAAAGTGACTCCTTGGAATGTTATTATCTTTCTGCAGTAAGTCAAATGAAGCGAACGTGTGATCCACAAAGAGGTCATCAAAAAACACCACCCCGTTTCAAAAGCAATGTGGGTTTGTGACGGGGAAACAGATGATTCCGTACCAGGGGAAGAAGAGGGATTGCCTGGTTACGATGGAAATGCTTCCTGAATTGAGGCCATAACTAGCATTCTAATAAAAACAGGACGATGCACTTTCTGAACAGACTGCAGTTGCTGCTGGTTAGTTCTTCTTCTCCGTGGAGAGTGAGTAGTGAGAGTGAGGAGTGAGAGTGAGGAGTGAGAGTGAGTAGTGATTCATCGGAGCCTGACGGCTCCGGATCAGACGGACAAACACCCAAATGTCATCCCGTCTTACGCCTGCAGGTCTGATTATCTGTGATTAGATTGAGCCACTCGAGGGAACAATAACGGGCACTAATTGAACGCATTAGGAGAGAAGTGCACGCTCCTTTTGACACGTTTGTCCTCCAACTACTTTTCTAAATACCAAAATGGGAGTTTTAAGATAACACCACAGCAAACCGCAAAATACACTAAAGGCACTTATACCACGGTCTGTGTGAATACTGGATTCTGATTGGCTGGCAGGTGGAGGTTAAAAGTGATAATCAACTGCCAGGTGGTAACAACGGCAACGGAGATTCAGAGAAGAAGAGCCGGCTACTGCAGGATGGAGACATGAGGAATTTTGTCATCTCTTTTCATCTATTTGGTGAATTTAACCATTTTGAGGACTGGGATGCAGAAGAGGAGAGAAAAGAAACTATCCGAGCGGAGCTGAGCGGACTAGAATATCTCCCGTTACCAAGGAAACTGAGTTATGGCTTGTTAGAAAACTTTGTAATATCTCAAAACCAGATTTGACCTTTTATCAACATATCATACACAAAATAATTTATTAAAAAACAATAGCTTAATATACGAACATGGGGAGAAATCAGGGAAGCTGCTCGCTAATTTGCTAAAAGGCCGCAGAGCCAAACAACATATAGCTGGGATCCGCTCTGATAATGGGGTAATCACTTCCAATCCGATGGAGATCAATAATACTTTTAGGAACTTTTACTCTCGGTTATACTCCTCAGAATTTGACGGGGATGAGTCAAGGATAAGCACCATTCTCAACTCTCTGCCCATTCCCTCTATTCCGCCAGATCTAATCAAGAAGCTGGAGGCTCCTATAACTCAAGCTGAACTAGCTCAAGCTATCTCTTCGATGCAGTCTGGGAAGACGCCTGGGCCAGACGGATTCCCCGCTGAATTTTTTAAGCAGTTCTCGAAGCCCCTTTCAACGCAACTTGCCGCCGCTCTCCTTGAATCACACCACCGTAGTTCACTTCCACCATCGCTGACAGGCATTCATAATGTTCATTGTGAAGAAAGGGAAGGACCCCACCAACCCTGCCTCTTATCATCCTATCTCGTTGCTCAACACTGATGCTAAAATTCTGGCGAAGGTCCTAGCCCTCAGACTGGACGAAGCCCTTCCTCATATAATATCCACTGATCAAACAGGTTTTATTGAAAAACCGCCATTCGTTCTTCAATGTCCGACGCCTACTGGATGTGCTATATACGCCTTCTCACGACCGAACCCCAGAGTGTATTGTTTCTATTGACGCGGAGAAGGCGTTCGATCGTGTCGAATGCAGATATTTGTTTTTAGTTTTGGGTAAGTTTGGCTTTGGCCCTATGTTTATAGGCTGGGCCAAGCTGCTATATGCTGCCCCCACTGCATCGGTTCAGACTAATGGCATAACTTCCCAACCTTTTAAACTAGGCCGTGGAACACGTCAAGGCTGCCCACTGAGCCCAATTCTTTTCGATATGGCTATAGAGCCGCTTGCAGTCGCGCTCAGAGATAATACCAGCATTGCTGGCATCCGTAGGGGCGGCGTGGAACATAAAGGTTCTCTATGTGCTGACGACCTCTTGCTGTATGTCTCGGACCCAACAAATTCATTATCTGCGGCGTTGTCTCTATTTGGTAAATTTGGGCCTCTTTCAGGTTACAAAATGAACTCACATAAGACTAAGATATTTCCGGTAAACGATGAGGCCCTAGGTGCGGATTATAGTAACATTCCATTTACAACGGAGAGACGACAGTTCACGTATCTAGGAATAGAGATCACCCGTAAATTTGACAACCTCTTCAAAGAAAACTTAATTCCTTTGCAAACTCAGGTTCAAACTTCTCTACAGCAGTGGTCACCCCTTACTCTCACCCTGACTGGACGTATAAACTCTATAAAAATGAATATATTACCAAAGTTTACGTATTTGTTTCAATGTTTGCCCGTATTGGTTCCTAAATCCTTTTTTGCTTCACTAGACTCAACTGTCTCCACATACATTTGGCAGAATAAGAGACCAAGAATAAACAAAACGGTACTTCAACGATCAAAAAAAGACGGAGGTATGGGACTCCCCAATATGCGCTACTACTACTGGGCGGCAAACATCCGCGCTCTCGCTTTCTGGCACCGATACAACCTTCGGTCCGATGGCCCAGAATGGACAACTGTGGAGCTTAACTCTGTCCAGAACATGTCACTTTCTGCACTACTCGGTGCCCCACTCAATCATCCAATACCCCAACAAATACGAAATCCGTTCATACGTTCCACTCTGAGGGTGTGGACTCAATTTAGGAGAACGTTTGGGTATGCAGATTTTTCCATTCTTAGTCCTATTGCCTCCAACCATTTCTTTGCTCCTTCTCAGTATGATACTTCCTTTATAGACTGGCATAGGAAAGGCATCACTTCATTCTCGGCCCAGTTCAAAGATGATAGTTTTTCCTCCTTTAAGGAACTCTCAGATACATTTAATTTGCCCAAAACACAATTTTTCCGTTACTTACAGGTCAGGGATTTCATCCGTCACTCTCTGCCAGGTTTCCCCAAAAAACCTAGCCCCAACCCAATTGACACTTTTCTATCATTTAATCCTGTAGCCAAGGGCGCCCTCTCTACATTGTGCCATAATATCACCATGATACCATATTTGCCACTGGACAGGACCAGGGCTGCGTGGGAGCAGTACTTAGGGCATCCAATAGCTGCCGACCGCTGGGACTAGGTCCTGGGATCAATCCATAAATTGTCACTATGTGCAAGACATTGCCTGATACAATTTAAAGTGGTTCATAGAGCCCATATGTCAAAGTCCAAAATAGCCAGCATATACCCGGACGTCACCCCCACCTGTGACAAGTGCAAGTTGGACGACGCCACTCTCTTTCACATGTACTGGCTGTGCCCTCGATTACAAGTTTTTTGGAATGAAGTTTTCCACACTCTCTCGAAAATTCGGAAGCGTAAACTGGTTCCAAATCCTATGACTGCTTTGTTCGGTCCTTCTAGTGATGACGATCCCCGGATGACTTCTACTGAGCGTCATATGATCTCTTTCTCCTTGCTCCTGGCCAGGCGGGCCATTCTGCTTAGATGGAAGGGGGCGGCTTCGCCCACACAAACTCAGTGGCTACGAGACATTATGCACTGTCTTACTTTAGAGAAAATAAGATTTTCAATTAGAGGCTCGGAGGATAAATTTTATAAGACCTGGCAACCTTTCCTAACTTATTTCCATGATTCTCATACATCATAGATTTTACGGTGTGAGAGTGAAAACGGTGGACCCTTGACATTTGAGTAGCTCAAAGCTTATATATTAATATGCCTGCCAATTTTGTTTCCCTCCTTGTGTGCCTTTTAAGTAACATTCTTAGGGATTTGGGTGGGGGGTGGGCTGGTGGGGTCAATGTACTACCTCAGGATTGCAGGATTTCCTTTTATTTTTATTTTTTCTTGATATGTTTTGTAAGACAACTATTTTGATACCACCTGGACCTGCACCAGCAAGACCTTCAGTGTTTTTTTTTTTTTTAAATAATTTTTGTTGTTGTGGTCAGGATATACATTCTCAATGTAACATTGTATTTTTTATATTCTTTGTGAAAAATAATAAAAAATATTTGAAACAGAAAACTTTGTAATTTACCAGGTTACAACGGCTGCAGACGAGAGATTAAAAAGCCTCTCAGCTGTGGCTTGTTATAAAACTAATGATTTACACTGAAAACACATTAAAGCATGAATAACTGATTTAATATTTATGTTTTTTGGTAAGTGACCGTGGTATAAGCGGGTAATGCCCTTCCAGGTGGACATTAACATAAATATATAAGCTTCGCTTCTGACGGTTCCCGCCCCGCGTCGTCCATATATTTATGTTAATGGACACCTCGTCAGGCGTTATCCCTTACTTATCTACTTCCAACTTAAGTTCAGCTTGTATTGCTCCTCACCAGCGTGGCGAACAGGTGGTAGAGGATGAAGTAGATGGCCACGACCGGAGCCCACACTTGCCCCACGGCCACCAGAGTCTGGTCCATGACGTCGATCCAGCCCTCCTGGGTCAGAATCTGGAACATGGACATGAACGCCTGCAGAAACGGAGAGGAGGATGAGAGAGAGGGAGAGAAGAATCTGGAACATGGACATGAACGCCTGCAGGAACCGGAGAGGAGGATGAGAGAGAGGGAGGGAGGCTGAGGGAGGCCCCCGGCCAGGGGAGGCCTCCCCTGACCGGGGGGTGCAGGGGCGGGCGTGGCGGCGGGATGGCACCATTCCCAGGTGTCTATGTCTTATGTTGTTAGTATGAATGGGGGGATGTTGGACCGGTTCCCCCTCCGTCTGGGGGCTCCGGCGGCGCCGGTGGCGCCCGTGGAGGTACGGTGGGGCCCTGGCCCGGCTCGGAGGGCCAGCCCCCGTCTACTGAATGGCCGGTGGGGGAGCGTAGGCGTCTTACCAGGGCCGACTCTGCTGGCCCTGCCTCCTGGCTTCGGCCTCCGCTCCCCCTCCTTCCCCCCCTACACGATTCATACGCACATAGGCGAAGGGGTGGGGGGTCCGGGTCGTGGGGGACATTGTCCCGCGTGGCCCGGCACTCCCCGCCTCACGGTTTTAATAACACTGTAGACACTGCACATTCAACATTTAATAAATACATAATACAAGGATACTTAGTTCTGGAGGGGGGGGTCATTGTCAGCGTGATACCCCGTCCTCCCCCTCCATGTTCCTCACACCAGGGTCGGGAGGGGGTCCCACATCACCCAGGAGGAAAGAAGGAAGGAAGGGAAAAAAGAAGGAAGGAAGGAAGGAAGGAAGGAAGGAAGGAAGGAAGGAAGGAAGGAAGGAAGGAAGGAAGGAAGGAAGGAAGGAAGGAAGGAAGGAAGGAAGGAAGGAAGGAAGGAAGGAAGAAAAGAGGAAGCAAACAAGGAAAGAAGAAAGGAGAGAGCAGGAGGAAAGAAGGAACAGGAGAATTAGGTCATTTTGACCTGAACACAGCACCCGGGTTAACGTTAACATCTACAGATTTCTCTGCAGATGAAGATAAACTGAGTAACTGGAGCTGCAGGGAAGACGAGCTTCATTACCCACAACGCACCTGTGCTCCTGGACCGATATGTGCGTGAAACAGGAAACAGGGAAACAGGGGAGCAGGATGGAGGGAATACGAGAGGTTTACAGCCGTCTGTGTTCCCAGTAAAACGTTGAGAGCAGGGAGTAAAGATGCTGATAAGTTCTGGAGCCCTGAATCAGAGGAGACGCCACATCTGCCGAGCTGCAGGCTGGCAGGAAGGAAGCTCACAAACTCATGTTCACACCTCCGTTAGGAAGCATTTCATTGGGCTGAATCTGTTACTCAAAGGTACGATGTACAACAAAACGAGCAGATCCAGACGCAATCTGTTCTGTAAAGTGATTAAACAAATCCCATCGGTACTAAATCCCCTTCGTGGGATGTTTCTTTACGATGTCGTCTGAATTCACGAGGCCTGAAAAGGCTTGAAGAAATTGTAAAACTGTGACGGAATTATCAAGAATTATTTCAAAGATGGAGAAAAACAAATCTAAACTTGTGAAAGCCTCTGCGAGACTGAAACACGGTAATGAAACAGGCCTTCGTTACCAGGGCCGGCCTCCCTAAACGCAGAACAGAGCTGAGCGTAGGGGCCTCGTCTTCCAACGGGGGCCACGGTTTTCCTTCCTCTCTTCTCCATTTCCATTTTTATTTATTATAAGTATCTCATAGCTATCGTTTCTGTCCATCGCTCCTGTAGTTTCTTGTGCTGGCCCCCCTTTTTTCTCTTTTGTGCATGTTTGCAGGCCGGAGCTTCGGGAGCTGCGTGCTGCTTCCACCTGCCTGCGGAGGTGAAGGAGGTGAAGGTTCTTACCCAGGGGAAGTGAAGGGTTCTTACCCGGGGGAAGGTGGTGAAGGTTCTTACCCGGGGAAAGTGAAGGGTTCTTACCCGGGGGAAGGTGGTGAAGGTTCTTACCCGGGGGAAGGTGGTGAAGGTTCTTACCCGGGGGAAGGTGGTGAAGCGGTCCAGCTCCTCCACGAAGCAGAACATCTGCAGGCTGATGGCCGACATGACGATGAGCAGGCTGGCCGTGAAAACCACCAGGCTGCCCAGCTTCTTCCCCGGACCGAAGATCTTGTAGACAAAATCCTCCAGCGCCGGGGAAATCTTGATCAGACGCACCACTCGCAGCACCTGGAGAGGAGAGGAAATGTTCATCCATCAGTCCCTCAAACGTTCATCCATCAGTCCCTCAAACGTTCATCTATCAGTCCTTCAAACCTGCCTCCTAGGACCTGGAGTCAGGAGGTAAAATCAGGTAAAATCCGATAACATCTGGTCAAATCACGTTAAATCAGCTCAAATGCAAAATGATAAAAAGATGGTAAACTTTTTAGAATACCAACAACTTAAGGCCATAATAAATAAAAAATATAAACTTAACCAATTGGACCTACAACTTCCCGCCAGGATAATAGAATTATTGAACCTAAGCACTCTAAAGTTGTTATAGAAACTTTACAGGTTAGTGTCCAAAATAGATAACTCAGTCTCTCTTCCGATTTCAAAATGGGAAGGGGATCTTTCTCTTAACACCGACCAGATCTCTTGGTCACAAATATATTTAAATACTTTCACTATGACTAAGAACCCAAACTTACAACTTATACAGTACAAAGTTCTTCATAGAATACATTATACAGGACCAAGGATGTTCCAGATGGGCTTTGTCACCTCTAATATCTGCTCACAGTGCACAGAGAACACTCCTGATAATTATATGCATGCTTGCATGCAGTGATACCTGGAAGTAGGTGAACTGGGAGTGTCTGGTACCTGGAAGTAGGTGAACTGGGAGTGTTTATACCTGGAAGTAGGTGAACTGGGAGTGTCTGGTACCTGGAAGTAGGTGAACTGGGAGTGTCTGGTACCTGGAAGTAGGTGAACTGGGAGTGTCTGGTACCTGGAAGTAGGTGAACTGGGAGTGATTATACCTGGAAGTAGGTGAACTGGGAGTGTCTGGTACCTGGAAGTAGGTGAACTGGGAGTGATTATACCTGGAAGTAGGTGAACTGGGAGTGTCTGGTACCTGGAAGTAGGTGAACTGGGAGTGTTTATACCTGGAAGTAGGTGAACTGGGAGTGTTTATACCTGGAAGTAGGTGAACTGGGAGTGTCTGGTACCTGGAAGTAGGTGAACTGGGAGTGGTACCTGGAAGTAGGTGAACTGGGAGTGGTACCTGGAAGTAGGTGAACTGGGAGTGTTTATACCTGGAAGTAAGTGAACTGGGAGTGTTTATACCTGGAAGTAGGTGAACTGGGAGTGTTTATACCTGGAAGTAGGTGAACTGGGAGTGTTTATACCTGGAAGTAGGTGAACTGGGAGTGTTTATACCTGGAAGTAGGTGAACTGGGAGTGTCTGGTACCTGGAAGTAGGTGAACTGGGAGTGGTACAGGTCGGGGTAGATGTGCAGCGTGGTTCCCACCACCAGCAGGGACTCAAACTTGTGCAGCGAGGAGCTGATGTAGCCGGTGAACCCCAGACACCAGATCTTCAGCAGAGCCTCCAGGTCGAACAGCACGGTGAAGGCAACCTGGGAAGAGGAAGCAGAATCACCGCCAGCTCACTCCTACTCTCACACATCCGCTGTATAAATAACTACATGGGGAAAAGTATGGGTGCTTAAACATTTACATTTGCTGTAGTTACTCATTGGGATTCAGTTTTAAAAATGAAATACAGTTAAAACCCACAAGCTAGCACATCTCTTACTTTACGTATTCTGTTTTTTGCATGTTTGAAATAAAACCATTCAAATTAAATGAAGGTGCAGGTTTTCCAGGGTTTTACCTCGGCCAGGTAGAACTCGTCGTAGTGTCGCCGGTGGTTCTCGCCCTTGTAGTAGTTGCTGGCGGCGACGATGACGTCCACGGCAACCATGCTCAGGATGAACATGTGGAACAGCGACGACCGCATCAGTTGCTATGGAAACAGAGGAGTTCACGTGAAACTGGATGTTTCCCCTCCAGCGACGGTGCAGCACAGCGGTTTGGGTTTGAGGCAGAAATAACAGAAAATGATTCGTTTTTTATGAATTCAATCATTTTCTAGTCTGACTGAAGGATTTCACTCACCAGAAAAAGAAAGACAAGATGAATATGTCACGCTTATTACTTTTCTAATGTCATTTCTATATTAACGGACCATTTTAGAAGTTGGGATTTTGTAGCTAAGAGCAACATCTGGTTTTAGAGACCTGGACTGGTTGCTGTTTGTGTCTCTGCCTGTTCCAGTTTCTGTTCGTTTCATTTCTCTCTTGCAGATTCCAAAGGCCGGTGTCACTGTTGTGTTTTCCTGTTTCTCTCATTTCAGACTTGCAACGGATGATCCAACTCTGAGGGTCAGATGTTCATAAACCTGGTGCTGAGGAGAGAATTAAAAAGATCTAGAGGAGATAAGGAACCACCAGATCTACCAGGAGAGAATTACAAAGATCTAGAGGAGATAAGGAACCACCAGATCTACCAGGAGAGAATTAAAAAGGTCTAGACGGAGATGTTGTGCAACGCTCATGTGCTCATGTGAACTCTGAACTTATAAATGTATATGAACATTTGGTGAATGTGTATATTCAACTTTGAAACTGTTCAGCCGAAAATCGGCTATAATGTGCCTCCTAAAATGGCCGCCTTGTCAGAAACTACAACCCCCCCAGCATGCCTTGCGGGATGGGGTGGCGCCTGAGAGCGACGCGCACCCAATCGAGCGAGGCACTGATGATTTCACCGCAGCGCGCGTAGGATCAAAACGCAGCGCTGCCCTTTTTTCTCCCTCTTCCACACCACCTTTCATCGTAGCTGGATCGTTGGCCCCGGGTTAAAAAGATCCCATCTCCTCTCCGTATCCCGCCGCCCCGTCCGGGGCCACGCGCTCATCAGCCCGACGGTAACCCGCGCGTCCCAGAAGTGGACCGGCCCGCGCACACCCGAGACGACATGACAGCCTCCGGACCGGGGGGGGGAGCGCCGGCTGCTGCCACGCTGCACCACCATCCCCTTTGATTTCAGAGTCAGGAGGAAGAGCGGTAGAGGCGGGAGACCTCTTGGATTGAGGACTCCGACCAAAGACCCGGCAGGACTCAGGAGGCGTGAGGTTTTGAGGCCTGAGTGTATTAGTTTAACTTGGAGCGTTTCAGAACTAAATCTGTGTTCAGAGCTGAGATTACATCACCATCATCACCATTATCATTATCATGACTGTTTTCGATTAATCTGTAGTGGCCAGTCTCTGCCAGTCATTCGCATTTGAAACGCCCGCGTTTGCCATCCGGCCTAATTAAAACGTGGCGTGGTCAGGACTGGGCCATCTTTAAATACCACAGAAGCCCCGCCATCTTTAAACACTGCAGCCACGTTTTGAACTGTAGATGTTCGTTATCATCTTTATTATTGCTTTGATTTCTTTTTCATTCCATGCATTTAACTTTCATTTCATTTTTATTGATTGTGGTTTTTCTTGTTAGTTAATGGTTTTGTTTATCGTAATGTGCCATCAGGATTTATTTGGGGTGTTACATGTACCTTACCATCTTTTGACACCTGTATGTAAATAAATTCTGGTTGATTTTTAATGAGGAGTTGTTTGTGTTTCATACAAGTTTGGTCACATCTGATTGTTTGAACATAGCCAGTGCTCGAACTGCACGCCTTTATTCATTCATTATTCATCAGTAATAACAGCTCTTACTGTGTTCTGGTGGTTATCAGGAAGTTATCATTTCCCCTGCTTAAGGAACAGGGTGGTGCCCCGAGGATTTTATTTATCATTTTGGTCATTCAATTTGATAAATAGTCGACTTTATTAATTATCAATAATTATTGAATAAAATTATTAATAACCTTCGATAACTGGACAGCGCCGCCTACTTGTGGCACAACAGAGATAATGAACCACCAGATCCACCAGGAGTGACAGAGCGAGAAATAGAGAAACAGAGAGAAATAAAGTGAAGAACTTCCTCCTCCAGGAATAACGTGACGGATGTGACCACCACCCTGAACCAGGAATACGGGGAGTAAACAGCTCGAGCGTGGGAAGAACCAACGTCCTAAAAACAGACTCGCTGATGGACAGAAGAACGAGGAGAGAGAAGGAGGAGAGAGAAGGAGGAGAGAGAAGGAGGAGAGAGAAGGAGGAGAGAGAAGGAGAGGAATAGCTCAGGACGGATGGAGAGAGTTTGCAGCGGAGAGTTGGCCCGGGGAAGACGAGATTCCTGCCAGCGCTCCATCACCACCAGACAACAACTCTCTCAACTCTATAAAGTCTGATTTAGCTTTCATTTAGCTCTGAAAACCAGAGACAAAGAAGGAATTAAAACCTCTGTGGATTCATGCACAAGCAGCTTTATTACCGGCTGGATGTTAAAGGAACCAGAATTAAAAAGAGAAAATAAATAAACCTTATCTTTCATCAAATACAAACAAAGTTCTGTCGTGAGGAGAAACAACTCTGATGGAGCTCACTAGAGGTCAGGAATAATCCTGACATTCATTTATATATATATATATATATATATATATATATATATATATATATATATACATATATATATGTATATATATATATACGACTGCGACAGCTGCCTCCGCAAATCCCAGAAAATCGCAGAGCTGGAGCAGCGCATTTCCAACCTCCACTGGATCAGGAATGAAGAGACTCGCCTGGACTCCGTGATTATTCTGGGCGCCGGTCCTCCTGCCAACCCCGCTGACCTGGACTCCACTCTCCCGCCGCCTGATGCCGGCTCCCCCGCCGCAGCGGTCGCCCCAGCTGATCCGGTCTCCGCTCTCCCGCCGCCTGATGCCGGCTCCCCCGCCGCAGCGGTCGCCCCAGCTGATCGGACAGCCCCTGTCACTCCGCCCCACACTGTTGCTGTCCCCACAGCTACATCCAGCCTAGCCTCCTCAGTCTCCGCTTCACACCCGGATCCTCTGGCTGGAGTCACATGGCTCTTGCAGGGGGCCAAGCCGAAGCCAAAATGGGTGACTAAAAGCCGAATTTCAGAGGCAACTTTCACCCTTAACCCGAACCCGAGGCTCGGGTCCCTCACGTCCACCCCTATCCAAACGGCACGGCCCGCAGTCAATGGGAAAGAGCGAGGAACACCCAACCCGCCCCCCTCCTCCCCCCCTCCCCCCTGCGAGCTCCAGCTGGGAAACAAATACAACATCCTGAGCCTTGAGGATTTCCCTCAACCTGTCCATCCTTCTCCAGCCAGCCCCGTCACAGCCTCGCTGCCAGCAGCCCGAGGGGGTCGTGGGTCTGCTTCGGGTCCTCCATCGTCCAGGTCTGTGACCACCTCCTCCTCCCGTCGCAAAATTGTGAAGGAAGCTGCTCTCAGGGCGCGACGCTCCAGTGGTCTACCCAGCTGCAAAGTGGCCGCAGCTGCACCTACAACCTCGTCAAGGTCCCCTCCAACAGAGGACCAGTGCCTGCCGCCCCGCCCTCCCCCACCCCTGTTTCCCCCAACCACCGCTATAGTGGGGGACTCCATAATTAGGAATACGCGATTTTTCAACGCCTCCACGCACTGTTTTCCAGGGGCCACAGTCACAAAAATGATCAAAATACTTCCAGGTTTACTCCAAACACTTCCCCACTCCATTAAACGTATCATCTTGCACCTTGGGACCAACGATGTGTTCCGGAGTAACCCCGACGTGCTGAAACGGGACTTCAACAGCCTGTTTGCCATCCTAAAAAACTGTGGAAAATCAGTCTTCATCAGCGGCCCTCTGCCCACCCTGGGCCGCGGTGAACAGAACTTCAGTCGCCTCCTTCACCTCCACTTCTGGCTCCAGGCTGTCTGCGGTATCCATGGCTTTCATTCCATTGACAATTTCAATTTGTTTTGGAACCGCCCTTCATTCTACCGGCACGACGGACTTCACCCGAGCAAGCTAGGCAGCCGCATGCTTACAACAAACATACAGCGCACTGTACACACCATTGACTACATACAGGACACTCATGCATGACTATTCACATGCCACGCCCACTCCCCCGTGCCACCAGTGCCTTCTTCTTCTCCTCCCTCCCTCGGTGAATCACTCCCCCTACAGGCCCCTGCTGTCACTACATCCCCTGCCATCTGTGAATCGCTCCTCCTACAGGCCCCTGCTGTCATTACACCCCCTGCTGTCGGTCGCCCAATCGATACCATTATAACTGTCAGACCCCTCCGTTTCCATGTGACTTTCAAGGAGCCACGCCCCCCTCCCCGCACAGACCGCCATATCAATCCTGTCAATCACAGTGTACTCTCTACCCTGCCCAAAGCAGCTGCATATACACCACTCACCTGTCTCAAACTCTGTCTTCTCAATATCCGATCACTAACCAATAAGGCCCTTCTCATCTCTGATCTCATCACCGACAAAACTCTGGACATTTTCTGCCTCACAGAGACGTGGCAACAGCCGAATGATTTCACTCAGTTAAATGCAACCACCCCACCTGGCTTTTCCTTTTTTAGTAAACCCCGCGCCACTGGGAGGGGGGGGGGCCTGGCTCTCATCTACCGTAAAAACATAAAAGTCACAGCTCTCACTGTCCCCCAACACTCCTCCTTTGAATGCCTAGCTGTAAAACTCTCTGGACCCAAACCCATCATCATCATTACCATCTACAGACCACCAAAACCCTCCGCTGTTTTCCTTACTGAATTCTCATCACTGTTAACATCTGTATGCACAATGTCCCCCACTGTTATCCTCCATGGCGATTTCAACATTCATATTGACGACCCATCCTGCACCCTAGCAAACGACTTCACATCACTTCTGAACTGCCTTGGTATCACACAACACGTCAACCTCGCAACACATAGCAAAGGTCACATTCTCGATTTAATCTGCTGCACAGACATAATTCCCGCCAACCTCACTATCATGGACTTCCCCATCTCGGACCACAAAGCCATACTTTATGACATCCACACCCATTTGCACAAAGTCAAAGAACAACGGATCATCTCCTTCAGAAACATCAAACACATCAACCCCACAGATCTCTCTACCCTTATCAGCTCCTTCCCCAATCCCCCCTCATCCCCCTCCCCTGCCGATCTGGTACAACACTACAATAACTGTCTCTCCTCCTCTCTCACTGCCCTGGCTCCACTTAAAACCCGCTCAGTTTCATTTACCCACTCTGCCCCCTGGTTCACCCCTGACCTCCACCAGCTCAAATCCACAGGCCGTCAACTGGAGCGACTCTACAAAAGGACCGGACTCACTGTGCACATCCAAATGTACTCCGATCACCTTCAGCTCTACAAAAATGCACTTAATACCGCCAAATCATCATATTACTCCAACCTCATTACTTCTGCCACAGGAAACAATAGAGTCCTTTTTTCAACTGTCAACCGCTTACTTCAGCCTCCAAAAACCCTCCCTCCAGACATCTCCACTGACCAGTGCACCGCCTTCCTGGACTTCTTCAGCTCCAAAATCAACATCATTCACCATCAACTGGCCTCAACACGCTCGTCCACAAATGACCCACCCTGGATAACCACCACCAACCAACCCCTCTCCAGTCCTCTCACCAATTTCACTCCGGTATCAGAACACACCATCTCAGAACTCATTCGTAAAGCCAAAACCACCACCTGTCAGCTTGATCCCCTCCCCACCCTGCTTGTCAAAGCATGTCTGCCATCCATTTCCCCCATGATTACCAAAATAATTAATTCTTCCCTCACCACTGGAACCGTTCCCCCAATCCTGAAACTAGCTGCCATCACACCCACCCTAAAAAAACCAGGTGCAGACCCATCTGACCTCAATCACTACAGGCCCATCTCCAACCTTCCCTTCATCTCCAAAACTCTGGAAAAGGTGGTAGCAGCACAATTACAGTCCCACCTAAACTCAAATAACCTCCACGAACCCTTCCAATCCGGTTTCCGCCCCAATCACAGCACTGAAACAGCCCTGGTTAAAATCACCAACGACCTCCTCCATGCAGCTGACTCTGGCCTACTCACCATCCTCATCCTCCTGGACCTCAGCGCAGCTTTCGACACCATCTCTCACCCAATACTCCTGGACCGCCTGGCTGGCATTGGGATCACTGGTGTTGCACTCTCCTGGCTTTCATCTTACCTCACTGACCGTCAACAGTTTGTCCAACTACAGAACCATAAATCCGGGTGCACGGGTGTCACAATGGGTGTCCCCCAGGGGTCAGTACTGGGTCCACTCCTCTTCACCATCTACCTCCTACCCCTAGGTTCAATTCTCCGGCACCATGGGATCCATTTTCACACTTACGCCGATGACACACAGATATATATCTCCTCCAACCCCACCGCTGCCATTCCTCCCGCTTCCCTCACCACCTGCCTACACGACATAAATACCTGGATGAGCAATAACTTCCTCAAACTCAACGGCAATAAAACTGAGGCTCTTCTCATCGGCTCCAAATCCACCCTCACCAAGTCGCAACCCTCTCCCGCCCCTCCCATCATCATCGACGGCTTCCCGGTACCCTTTTCCCCCCACGTCAAGAGCCTCGGCGTCATTCTGGACAATACACTCTCATTTGCACCTCACATCCACAACATCACCCGGACTGCATTCTTCCACCTCCGCAACATCTCCAGACTTCGTCCAGCACTGTCCCAATCCAGCACCGAAATTCTGGTCCACTCATTCGTCACATCCCGTATCGATTACTGTAATGCTCTCCTCACTGGCCTCCCAACCAAACTCACCAACAAACTACAACTCATTCAGAACTCGGCCGCCCGGATCATCACCCGCATCAAGTCATCTGACCACATCACCCCCGTTCTTATCCAACTCCACTGGCTCCCAGTCCAATACCGTATAATTTATAAAAACCTCCTCCTCACCCACAAAGCCCTTCACAACCTAGCCCCCACCTACCTCTGTGACCTACTGAAAGAATACACCCCCTCCCGTACCCTCCGCTCAACCTCTGCTGGACTTCTTTCCACTCCCACCTCACACCTTAGCAGCATGGGTGCCCGAGCTTTCAGTTGTACGGCACCCAGACTCTGGAACTCCCTCCCCCCATACATAAGACAAATAGACTCCATCACCACATTCAAAACACAACTCAAGACTCACCTGTTTAAACTTGCCCATTCACTTTGACCGGTCACCACACACTACCTCCCACCATACTGTTATCTGTACTGTTGCTCCTTGATTGTCTAATTGTATGTATTGTGTATGTGTGTATGTATTATAATTTCTACTGTATTACTATTATATTTCCTGTATTGTATTGTTTGTTTTTATTCTGTAAGGTGACCTTGGGTGACATGAAAGGCGCCGTTAAATAAAATGAATTATTATTATTATTATATATATATATATATATATATATATATATATATATATATATATATATATGTATATATATATATATATATATATATACATATATATATATATATATATATATATATATATATATATATATATATATATATATATATATATATATATATGTAAATGACACCGTAACAAGCGTAAACATCATAAAACATCAAGTCCTGAATCTTTGGATCAAAACCATGTGAACTTTTCCTTTTAACAACTTCATACTTCATCTCACACACACACACACACACACACACACACACACACACACACACACACACACACACACACACACACACACACACATTACTGACTGAGATTGGACCTGACAAAGCAGTTTGACATTTGCAGCAACCAGACGGTTTCCCCCGCGGGAGAGTGTGTGTGTGTGTGTGTGTGTGTGTGTGTGTGTGTGTGTGTGTGTGTGTGTGTGTGTGTGTGTGTGTGTGTGTGTGTGTGTGTGTGTGTGTGTGTGTGTGTGTGTCTCAAGGTCCTGACCGTCTGTACTCTCTTCTGTGAGTAATGAGACCCTGAACCCTGTGAGACTCGGGGCTGGACGGCGTTTATCCAACCAGCTCAGAATCCCCTCCTACTCTCCCCGCCGGTTACAGTCCAGCTTACAATCACACTTTCACATTTACACAGAGGTAAAACAGTCTTTTTGTGCTGGTTTCTTTGAAACATCAGGCGCTCTCTCTGCTCGGATAACGTGCACATCTTCCATCTTTCTGCCTTCACGCAGGAAACCGACAGGTGGCATCGATGTGCGGGAGCTTCAGTTCCCCTCGACCTGGAGGGCAAAGGTCAGGAAAACGACCTCTGGCTTGAGGACAGAGGTCGATATTTGATAGATCCTACTTTCTGCCATAACTTTTGAATGGTTTAACATAAAGAGTCGTGGGTGGTGTCATCGGACTTAGTTTTGAGTCCTTGACCTTCATTGGTGAAGATTGCACGCGCGAGGGCCCGTTCATCGCTGCTTGCAGCTTTAATTATAAATGAATGCTGCTAAGAATCTTCGTCCACCTGAGAGAAAAACACTTTTAACCTAATTAAGTAAAAGCAACCACACACGTATTGACGAGCATCAGCTGATGGACGGAGAGCCATCAGGATTGATTAGGAAACAAGGGAGCGTGGGTGCGCCGCCGGCGGAGGAGAGGAGGGTGAGAAGCTCCTGCTGGGAGTTTATTCTGGTCCGCCGGCCTCCGGAGAGGAAGCTGCCGTTTCCCTCCGTCTCCGGAACGAGCAGCTGGTTCATCAATGATGTGTGAACTCTGACGACTGCTGCCACTCGGACATAGACACACTCCGATTGACGGACACAACACACAACACAACAATCTGCTCGTTTGGAGACACGGACTACATTTCCATGCAGTCAAAATTCGGGTTATTGCTAATATTCCGGTTACTGAAACATTCGGAATATTCCGTTTACATGTTAATTAATCATTGGGGATATCTGGATCAAACCAGCGACGCACGGAGAACGTCACAACGCAATTAGCGTAATTTCCGCTTCTTCTTCCTGAATCCAAATTCAAAACAAATACTGCTTCGCGCAACTTTTCTCTCACCTCCTTGTAAATCTTCTATCCCGGTACTTTCTACCGTCTACAAATGCAGAAATGTTCATATCCTTCATTACATTTATGAAGTGATTAGTCTCCTCCTGGTCTTGGTTTCTCCGTGTTTATAAGAACTTCCTGGACTCAAAAGACCAGGATTCCTTGCGAAAAAAGCTGAGTATATCCAAAGTATATCCGACTGATATACACAACCTGAGGGGGTCAAGACCGCCTCAACCAAGACCAAGACCAGAGAGCATCTAGACCAAGACCAGAGAGTATCTAGACCAAGACTAAGACCAAAACCAGAGAGTACCAAGACAAGACCAAGACCAGTTCAGCTCGAGACCAAGACAGAGACCCGAGACCAAGACCAAGACCAGTCAAGTCAAGACCAGAGAGTATCAAGACCAAGACTAAGACCAGAGAGTATCAAGACCAAGACCAGAGAGTATCAAGAGCAAGACCAGAGAGTATCAAGACCAAGACTAAGACCAGAGAGTATCAAGACCAAGACCAAAGAGTTTCAAGACCAAGACCAAGACCAAAGAGTATCAAGACCAAGACCAAGACCAAAGAGTATCAAGACGAAGACCAGGGAGTATCAAGACCAAGACCAAAGAGTATCAAGACCAAGACCAAAGAGTATCAAGACCAAGACCAAAGAGTATCAAGACCAGGACCAGAGAGTATCAAGACCAAGACTAAGACCAAAGAGTATCAAGACCAAGACCAAAGAGTATCAAGACCAAGACCAGAGAGTATCAAGACCAAGACCAGAGAGTATCAAGAGCAAGACCAGAGAGTATCAAGACCAAGACTAAGACCAGAGAGTATCAAGACCAAGACCAAAGAGTTTCAAGACCAAGACCAAGACCAAAGAGTATCAAGACCAAGACCAAGACCAAAGAGTATCAAGACGAAGACCAAAGAGTATCAAGACCAAGACCAAAGAGTATCAAGACCAAGACCAAAGAGTATCAAGACCAAGACCAAAGAGTATCAAGACCAGGACCAGAGAGTATCAAGACCAAGACTAGAGAGTATCAAGACCAAGACCAAGACCAGAGAGTATCAAGACCAAGACCAAGACCAGAGAGTATCAAGATCAAGACCAAGACCAGAGAGTTTTAAGACCAAGACCAAGACCAAAGAGTTTCAAGACCAAGACCAAGACCAAAGAGTATCAAGACCAAGACCAAGACCAAAGAGTTTCAAGACCAAGACCAAGACCAAAGAGTATCAAGACCAAGACCAAGACCAAAGAGTATCAAGACGAAGACCAAAGAGTATCAAGACCAAGACCAGAGAGTGCCAGGACCAGGACCAGTTCAGCTCCAGACCAAACCCCGTTCTGTCCTGATCCTGCGTGATTGTATTCCATCATCCTGGTTCTAGTTTCCATATGAGCTTGTTTTCAACTGCAGCACAATAACACAGAGAAGTGGATGATGATGTTGAACTCACTAGAAATGTTTCCATCCATCAGCTGAGATCATATATGTGTGGCGACTGCACTACCGCTGTTTCTACACTATTGGAGGATTGACACGACTACTAACTAGTCCCAAAGTCCTCTATCTAAAGAATACACAAATGCATGTATATCATTATTTTGGTACCGTATACACATGTGGGCTTTGGTGCTTCCTAGAACCGCCGGTACCAGCGGAACCACCGGTACCACCGGTTCCCCCTGCAGTGGGGTCAGAGGTTAAACTCCCTGCAGGGTTGATTCTGTCTCGTCCTCGTTAGCAGCAGAAAGAACAGATATTTGTAACGAGGAAGGAGACAGACGAGCCGTACAGTCTTTGATGGTTCTGAACGGCGGCCCGGAGGAGAGTTCCAGTGTTTATCCCTCCGGTGCTTCTTCCCCAGCTGACCAAGTGCAGCTTTGAGCGGAATTACGCTGCTCTTCTTCTTTCTTTCACATTTTCACTTTTGCTCTCATATCTCTGTGTGTGGCAACGATACATAAACATGGTTTATTCCAGGGAGGTGTGTTGACGTCTGTCCAGCTCTTGTAGTCCCTGCTGCCGGTGTCTCCCTGCACACTGCAAAAACTCAAGATCTTACCAGGAATATTTGTATTATTTCTAGTTAAAATGTCTCATTTTTAGTAAAAAAAAATCTCATTACACTTAAAACAACAGTCATCACCAGAAAATAAACTTGTCATTTGACAATTTTCACCTGTTTCAAGTAAATTTTCACTTGAAATAAGTAGAAAAATCTGCCAGTGGAACAAGATTTATCTTCTTATTACAAGCAAAAAAATCTTGTTCCACTGGCAGATTTTTCTACTTATTTCAAGTGAAAATCTACTTGAAACAGGTGAAAATTGTTGTTATTTCCAGTGATGAGTCTTGTTTTAAGTGTAATGAGATTTTTTTGACTAAAAATGAGACATTTTAACTAGAAATAAGACAAAGATTCTTGTTAAGATTTGGAGTTTTTGCAGTGCAGGACGGCACTGCCTCCACTTCTTTGCAAACGAACTTCAACAATATCCAAAACGCTTCCTCCAACCTTCACTTAAACGCCAACAAAACAAAGTGAATGATATTCATCCAGAATCTACCACGTATCACCTTTCAATATCTCCTCCCTGGACGGATCAGTAGTCCAATTTGTCAATTCCTACAAATATTACTATACTACACATGCTAAATAATTCTGAAGGGAGGTAATTAATAAAACCACGTCCTCCTGTATGAATATTCCACTGGAGCCTACGTTTACTTTTTTTTATTTATACAACGTCTACTAGAGATGGGCGGTATGGACTAAAAAATGTATCACAATAATTTCTGGCATTTATCCCGATAACGATAAAAATGACGATAAAAAAATACCAATTCAACTCCATCTTTGTAAATATAAATCTATCTCACTCTCAGATCCTCCATGTTTGTTACACAAAAACCTCATCAGCGGGAATTCTTTCTTTCTTTCTTTCTTTCTTTCTTTCTTTCTTTCTTTCTTTCTTTCTTTCTTTCTTTCTTTCTTCCTTTCTTCCTTTCTTCCTTCCTTCCTTCCTTCCTTCCTTCCTTCCTTCCTTCCTTCCTTCCTTCCTTCCTTCCTTCCATAAATCAGTTTTATACAAAAACATCATCAACAGGAATTTATCATTTTTACCGTGAGATACAAATTCTTACCGTGGGGAATTTTTTTGACGGTTTATCGTGAACGGTAAAATATATCACCCATTCCTAACGTCTAATACAACAGTTTTCTCCAGGATGTTTCCAGAGATCCAGAACATGAACATGAACCCCCGAGCAATGATTACATGAACAATGGAGGTAAAACCTCCCCTAGTGGGAGCTGCTTTGTGGCAGTGTGAGGTTAATTAACCTTTAAACTTGTTTTGTCCTTCTGAAAACTGTCACATGCTTTAACAGATGTCACAACAGCCACTTCCTGATCCACTCAGGTTTTGGACTGTCCTGGTTCCATCACTCTACTGAAATATCATGATTAAATCACACTTTATCTCTTCCTCTCACTGTCCATGAACAGTGAGTCTCTGTTAAGTTTCTCAATAAAAGCCTCATGCAGGAGGAGGACCTTTGGAGAAGCATTCTTGTGCTCTCCCCTTCTGCAGAAGTGCGCTGAAAGATCATTCCAGGCAGTCTCTGTGTCTTTCTTCGGTTACAGAATTATTTAATGCTATTTTAGACCTAACATTTTCTGGTGCCGAAACCCGGGACCCAAGATCTGCGGCATCGGGACGTCGTGGGATCAAGTGGCCGCCTAAAACTGTCGACAAACCGTCCCGACTTCAGGGACAGTTGGTCCTGCGCCGATCCGAGGTCCGGTGACGGGTCCCCGTCGAACCAGGAAGGGCAACTGAGGCCCCGTTTACACAGAGCAAAAACTGAGGCGTTTTCATGCGTTTTGTTCGTTCGTTTACACGAAAACGAAGCTCAAAGTCTCCAAAAACCATCATTTCTGAAAACTCCGGCCAAAGTGGAGATTTGCAAAAACTCAGTTTTCACGTTTGCTTGTAAACAGAGAGAAACGGACATTTAGGCTTCAGAACGTCACATTATGAGACAGAAACGTCACCAGCGTCATGAGTGACACCTGTGGTTACAATTAGTTTGTAACCGTCAATATTTTCTTGTATTTTACCTGTTTTATATTCTAACGTCACACTTAAAAGTAACTCCACTTCTCTGTCACTCCAAACCTAAGACTCTCGTTCATCTTGGAAGTAACTGGAAGTTACTCGTGTCATTTGTTGATGTTTTTTTCCAGGATTCTGATTGGCTAGCATGACTTTATCAGCCTTAATGTTGAGAAGAAAGTCAAAATGTTGAGAAAAAAGTCAAAATTTTTAGAAAAAAGTCGAGAAAAAAGTCAAAATTTGGAGAAAAAAGTCCAAATTTGGAGAAAAAAGTCAAAGTAACTCCACTTCTCTGTCACTCCAAACGAAAGACTCTCGTTCCGTCTTGGAAGTAAAGCCTGAATTATGGTCCCGCGTTAAATCGACGCAGAGCCTACGGCGTAGGGTACGTGGCGATGCGCGCCGTACGGTGTGCGCCGTACGGTGCGTGTAGCCGCGTACCCTACGCCGTAGGCTCTGCGTTGGTGTAACGCGGAACCATAAATCAGCCTTAACTGGAAGTTACTCGTGTCATTTGTTGATGTTTTTCCAGGATTCTGATTGGCTGGCATGACGTTAACAGCGTTTTCATGCGGATGTGTGTAAACGAAGAGATTTTGAAAACAATCTCGTGTAAACGATGGAATTTTTCAAAACGTAGAGGGGGAAATATCCGTTTTTGTAAATACTATGTGGAAACGGGGCCTGAGACTGGTAAGAGATGCTCCTCTCAAAATACCTGGGGTGTTAAATGTGCTAAAGTATTTTATGGTAAAATACGAGTGAAATTCCGTGTATACTAGCCCGGGGTTAAGTCAATAAGGCGTTGGTCCACGGGTCTGGGACCCACTGTGGAAACGTCAGGGACTCTGAAGATGCTAGCCTGGGGTTAGTGAAATAAGGCTAAACGCCCACGGGTCTGGGACCCACTGTGATGAAATAAAAGTCAGGGACTTTAAAGTAAAGTTACGGAATAACGAGAGGAGGTTTCTATTGGAATGGTTTTTTGTCTAATGTTGGTTTTGTTTAATGTTTTTGGACCTAACAGCAGGTGTGTGCAGATGTTTATTCTCAACAGAGATGGAGGTAGGAAGCAACCCTCCACACCAGCAGCTCTCATCCCTTCATCCCCCGGAGGTTTTGCGGTGGTTTTAATGAGGTTTCACAGAGGTGTTAAAGGGATTGTGACATGAAAAACACATTTTTCTTGATTTTTTGTGTTTTGTTGGGTGTCTTGACATCAATTACACCCAAAAAAAACGTTTAACATTCAGTGTATTGTGTGCTTTCTGGGAATTTCCGCATAATTATGCAAAAACGGCGCGTCTGGTTTACGTATAGACCCGCTAAATCACTGCCCCCTCCACCCAGCTCCATGCCCATCAGCACTGAGCCGCGGGCTGGAGGGAGAGAGACGTCTCTCCTCTCCACCCGCGCTCTGCTTTTTTTTTCGCCTACGACCTCAGATCAGACGAGACAACCCGCTGAATATTACTAAGCGAAGAAAAATAAACTAACAAGGATTCCCTCAGTAGCGGCGAGCGAAGAGGGAAGAGCTCAGCGCCGAATCCCCGTCCGAGCGGCGGGCGTGGGAAATGTGGCGTACGGAAGAGCGCTTGCCCGGTGTCGGTCGGGGGCCTGAGTCCTTCTGATCGAGGCTCAGCCCGTGGACGGTGTGCAAGACAAAATCACATACCATTGATCCACTGTCTGCTGTGTGCGGGGAGTTTGGGGGAGAGGAGGAGTGGAGGATGGGGGGGGTTGGGAGGAGGAGCGGGGCAATGATTGACAGGAAAGGGGGAAAAGGACGCGTTTTTCACTGCGCAAAAAACACCGTCATAATAAAGCCAGGCATGGAGTACTGGAGTGAAGTTTTTCTTGTTACACCCTTTTAGACACATTTGAGGGATCTTGGCCAAGACTTTTAAGGAGGTTTTACCTGGAGGTTTTAAGGAAGTTTTACCTGCAGGCAGGCAGGAGCTCGGCCGTGCGGCTTGTTGACGTCCACCGCTACGAGCTGCCATCCTCCCGCCGCGTCTTCGTGGAACATCTGTGGAGCAAGAGAGAGTGTTAGTGGGGGAGAACACAGACACACACACGCACACGCACACACACACACACACACACCCCCCTGCGGCTGCCTCATCATGCAGCACCACCGAGGATGCAGGCGTGAAGCGACTAAATGTTTTAGATCCATATTGGACCAAAAACACAAAAAACTAATATGTCTGGAGCCGCAAAAAATGAAAAGTCTTGTATCAAAATTAGAATGAAGAAACACATGCTGCATGTTTCTATATTAGAACTGGGGGGAGATTTATTTTTTCATTATGCACTTCAAGAAAAAAATCGAATTGTTGAGAAAAAAGTCAAAATGTATAAGTAAGTGGTCTATAAGTAACATGTGGTGGTTGAATAATAATAATGATGCATTCTATTTGTCTATCTTCATCCAAAAATCTCAGTTCCACAGAGCCAGTACAGTTAAAACAATAACAATAACTAGTCATAAAACTCAACTTCCTGAATAAAAAGGTTTTTAGGCCAGTCCTAAAACGGCGTCTCTCCTTCACACTTTTCTCCTCCGTGAACGTCGTCATTCCATCTTACCACGTTTTACAAGACTCTGATGTGGAATTCACAGCTGGAATTAAAGTTGACAAAGACTCGAGTGTTGCAAACTCAATGTCAACTGTCCAGAGATGAGTTGTTTTTCAGGGTTTTTAATCCAAAGGATACGAACTTTATTGTAATTAAACTTTGTATTTGACCCTTTAATTACAGCACAAACACAAAGAAACCCTGAACACGAGAAACAAAAGTGGATTTATCTCCTTTTGTGTTATCAGCATAATTAAGCTTCATGGCCTAATCTCTTCTGAAAGCCGAAGACTGGAGAGGTGGAGAGGTGGAGGAGAGCGGAGGAGTGGAAGGGAGGTCCGGTTCGGCCTCCCTGATTGACAGGTGAGAGGTGCACCGCGGCTAATTAGCCCGTCTGAGATAACGACGGGGGCGTGGCCATGAGGTCACAGCTCATGTTGGCGATGACAAAAAGGCTCATGGTTTTCAAGGTGTTAGCAACGTCCCAGCAGAAGAGCTGCTAGCATCACAACTGACGTTACCCGGGTCTGGAGAGACTGAGACAGAGCCCTGGATCCCTGAGGCCCTGGATCCCTGAGGCCCGGCATTCACAGCCCCGCAGCATCTTTATTCTGTACTCGGATGTTAACTGGTGGTTTTCCTGCATCAAACCCTGAAAACAGTGATTATTGAAGTGGGGGAGAGCAGGAAACCCAACCAATAATCCTCCAATAATCCTCAGTCTCTGCAGCGTCTGCAGCGTCTGCAGAGTCTGCAGCTTCTGCAGCTTCTGCAGCGTCTGCAGCGTCTGCAGCTTCTGCAGCATTTGCAGCATCTGCAGCTTCTGCAGCGTCTGCAGCTTCTGTAGCGTCTGCAGCTTCTGCAGCTTTTGAAGCATCTGCAGAAGCTGCAGAGTCTGCAGCTTCTGCAGCTTCTGCAGCTTCTGCAGCTTCTGCAGCGTCTGCAGCTTCTGCAGCTTGGAAAAGTAAAAACTTGGAACTTGGAAAAGTAAAAACAGTGTCTTGCAACGAGCACAACTGCCAGCAAACACATATTTATCCATGTGCTCTGTGCGTCTCCCTCTCATTAAACGCCTGGCTGCTCTGGTTGGCGCCAGAACAGAAATGAGAAACCGCCACCTTCATTTCTTGCTCGTCAAATTTTTCTCCCAAATTTATGGTTCTTAAAAGAAAGTGTTCGATTCTTCTCCCAATAAAACCCAGAATGTTGTGAAATTCATAAAAGCTGAGTCCCAATAGAAGAAAAACCACCTGATTTATAGTTTTATTATAAAATCCAGTCTCACGCTACAATAATCCTGGAAGATTCAGCGTGGGCCAAACCTGGGTAAGTTTTACTCTACAAACCTCCCTTAAAGCCTTGAACACAATAGGAAATTAACTAAAGGGGAAGAGTTCAGACCTCCGACTACCGAAGGTCCATAATCAAATCTTGACTTCGAAACAGGGTAGAAAATATAGAGAATTCCAGAAAAGAAGAGTTTTTAATCTATCCAAGAACATTGATACATCACATGACTCCCAAAACAAAAGTCGAGATGCTGGAAGAACAGATTTATCCTCCGTTTCTCTGTCCAGGTTAGTTTAACTGATGTTTGTTCCTGGGTAGAACTCTACTAAACCAGTTACATGTACATGCAAATGAGCGTTTGAAACCACTCCTGGTGAAGCGAGTCTGTGCTTCATGACATTCTGCTTTTAATCACCAAGATGAAGAGTCTAAAGACACGTCTAGTGTTTAAATCCAGCCGACACCCATGCAACCTGGTCTCACAAGAATCTGTGAAATGCCCACAACCTGTTACCAATAATTTCTGTGGTGGTGCCACGGAAAGTGGTAAAATTCCGTGTGAGCACCATTGCTACGGTAACACCTGTTTACCTGCGTCGTGGCGGTGGAGGTGGTGCTGCTCCTCGACCCCCACATCTGCTGGAACTGAACCCTGATCTCTGCAAACGTCTCGATGATGACGGCGATGAACACGTTCTGCAGGAGGAAGGAGACGGTTGGCGTAAACGACAGCTGACGTGAAATGCCCACGACCTCTTACCAATTGTTTCCGTGGTGGTGCCACGGAAAGACTGAATTGTTATACATCCGTTATTATTACTAATACTACTACTATTAGTAGTGACAGTATCGTGAGGAAGAAGAGTGGAAGGTCGGAGGTTAGGGTTGGGGTCGGAGGTTAGGGTGGGGTTTAGGGTTAGGTTTAGGGACAGAGGTTAGGGTTGGGGACGGAGGTTAGGTTTAGGGACGGAGGTTAGGGTTGGTGTCGGGGTCGGATGTTAGGGTTTAGGGACGGAGTTCTCACCTTGACCAGCCAGGCCAGGAAGAAGATGAGGGTGATGAAGTAGAAGTAGGATCTCCAGCGGGGGAAGCTGTCGATGGCTCGGTACATGAGGAACACCCAGCCCTCCTGGGACGCCGCCTCGTACACCGTGAAGATGCTCGTACCTGGACACGGGGGGACCCAGGAAAGCAGATGTTCATACTTTACTTTAACGTCACATCTCATTAACGTCATTGTTGGATCTGTGATGCACGTTTTCTGTTACGATATACTTAATCAATAATGTAAGCTTCCCAAACTTGAAACATGTCTAATGGATGAACTAACAAACGCAGAGAAGAACCAGGACGTCGTGAATCACTTCAGTCCTGCTTTAGTGAATGCGTACGTCTGTTATCTTCGACTTTATGTGAAATGTAATAACAATGTAATAATAATGATGTACACTACCAGTTGTTGAGGCATTGTGACACCGTTGCAGACGTGGAGCCCTAGCTTCCTACCTCCTGCAGGGCCCACACCTTTGAACTGGCCTCACCACGGACTTGAACCACGGGAATGCCATAGGACGAAGTTCCTGACCGACTGATATGTTAATACCAACTCATTTGGCCACAGATCACATCTGACTGTAAATACCCTTTAATTGCTTTTTGTCTCTCACTTGGCTTGTTTATTCCTGCCTTTTGTGGTTTGAACTTACTGTATAAAGAGTCATGATTTCAACCATTCTGCGTCGGCACACCAACCCAGACCTGATCTATGTAGGTCTGCTCACCGCCGGCTTACTGAATAAAACTCACTACACCACAGCGGACTTCTGAACTGGTTTTGATAATATTCTTAACAGTCATGCGTGTAATTGTTTATCCTTCAGCTCCTGGGTTTAATTCCTAACCACAGATAATCGTACCCAGCTCGTTGAAGCCGCTGTAGCCCAGCTCCTGGGTTTAGTTTCTTTAATAATCGTACCCAGCTCGTTGAAGCCGCTGTAGCCCAGCTCCTGGGTTTAGTTTCGTTAGATAATCGTACCCAGCTCGTTGAAGCCGCTGTAGCCCAGCTCCTGGGTTTAGTTTCTTTAATAATCGTACCCAGCTCGTTGAAGCCGCTGTAGCCCAGCTCCTGGGTTTAGTTTCTTTAATAATCGTACCTAGCTCGTTGAAGCCGCTGTAGCCCAGCTCCTGTTTAGTTTCTTTAATAAACGTACCCAGCTCGTTGAAGCCGCTGTAGCCCAGCTCCTGGGTTTAGATTCTTTAGCAGATAAACGTACCCAGCTCGTTGAAGCCGCTGTAGCCCAGCTCCTGGGTTTAGTTTCTTTAATAATCGTACCCAGCGCGTTGAAGCCGCTGTAGCCCAGCTCCTGGGTTTAGTTTCGTTAGATAATCGTACCCAGCTCGTTGAAGCCGCTGTAGCCCAGCTCCTGTTTAGTTTCTTTAATAATCGTACCCAGCTCGTTGAAGCCGCTGTAGCCCAGCTCCTGGGTTTAGTTTTGTTAATAAACGTACCCAGCTCGTTGAAGCCGCTGTAGCCCAGCTCCTGGTTTAGTTTCTTTAATAAACGTACCTAGCTCGTTGAAGCCGCTGTAGCCCAGCTCCTGGGTTTAGTTTCTTTAATAAATGTACCTAGCTCGTTGAAGCCGCTGTAGCCCAGCTCCTGGGTTTAGTTTCTTTAATATTCGTACCTAGCTCGTTGAAGCCGCTGTAGCCCAGCTCCTGGTTTAGTTTCTTTAATAAACGTACCTAGCTCGTTGAAGCCGCTGTAGCCCAGCTCCTGGGTTTAGTTTCTCTAACAGATAATCGTACCCAGCTCGTTGAAGCCGCTGTAGCCCAGCTCCTGGTTTAGTTTCTTTAATAAACGTACCCAGCTCGTTGAAGCCGCTGTAGCCCAGCTCCTGGGTTTAGTTTCTTTAATAATCGTACCTAGCTCGTTGAAGCCGCTGTAGCCCAGCTCCTGGTTTAGTTTCTTTAGCAGATAAACGTACCCAGCTCGTTGAAGCCGCTGTAGCCCAGCTCCTGGGTTTAGTTTCTTTAATAATTGTACCCAGCTCGTTGAAGCCGCTGTAGCCCAGCTCCTGGTTTAGTTTCTTTAATAATCGTACCCAGCTCGTTGAAGCCGCTGTAGCCCAGCTCCTGGTTTAGTTTCTTTAATAATCATACCCAGCTCGTTGAAGCCGCTGTAGCCCAGCTCCTGGTTTAGTTTCTCTAACAGATAATCGTACCTAGCTCGTTGAAGCCGCTGTAGCCCAGCTCCTGGGTTTAGTTTCTTAAACGTACCCAGCTCGTTGAAGCCGCTGTAGCCCAGCTCCTGGTTTAGTTTCTCTAACAGATAATCGTACCTAGCTCGTTGAAGCCGCTGTAGCCCAGCTCCTGGGTTTAGTTTCTTTAGCAGATAAACGTACCCAGCTCGTTGAAGCCGCTGTAGCCCAGCTCCTGGGTTTAGTTTCTTTAGCAGATAAACGTACCCAGCTCGTTGAAGCCGCTGTAGCCCAGCTCCTGGGTTTAGTTTCTTTAACAGATAATCGTACCCAGCTCGTTGAAGCCGCTGTAGCCCAGCTCCTGGTTTAGTTTCTTTAATAATCGTACCCAGCTCGTTGAAGCCGCTGTAGCCCAGCTCCTGGGTTTAGTTTCTTTACCAGATAATCGTACCCAGCTCGTTGAAGCCGCTGTAGCCCAGCTCCTGGGTTTAGTTTCTTTAGATAATCGTACCCAGCTCGTTGAAGCCGCTGTAGCCCAGCTCCTGGGTTTAGTTTCCCTAACAGATAATCGTACCCAGCTCGTTGAAGCCGCTGTAGCCCAGCTCCTGGGTTTAGTTTCTTTAATAATCATACCTAGCTCGTTGAAGCCGCTGTAGCCCAGCTCCTGGGTTTAGTTTCTTTAATAATCGTACCTAGCTCGTTGAAGCCGCTGTAGCCCAGCTCCTGGGTTTAGTTTCTTTAATAATCGTACCTAGCTCGTTGAAGCCGCTGTAGCCCAGCTCCTGGGTTTAGTTTCTTTAATAAACGTACCCAGCTCGTTGAAGCCGCTGTAGCCCAGCTCCTGGGTTTAGTTTCTTTACCAGATAATCGTACCCAGCTCGTTGAAGCCGCTGTAGCCCAGCTCCTGGGTTTAGTTTCTTTAGATAATCGTACCCAGCTCGTTGAAGCCGCTGTAGCCCAGCTCCTGGGTTTAGTTTCCCTAACAGATAATCGTACCCAGCTCGTTGAAGCCGCTGTAGCCCAGCTCCTGGGTTTAGTTTCTTTAATAATCATACCTAGCTCGTTGAAGCCGCTGTAGCCCAGCTCCTGGGTTTAGTTTCTTTAATAATCGTACCTAGCTCGTTGAAGCCGCTGTAGCCCAGCTCCTGGGTTTAGTTTCTTTAATAATCGTACCTAGCTCGTTGAAGCCGCTGTAGCCCAGCTCCTGGGTTTAGTTTCTTTAATAATCGTACCCAGCTCGTTCAAGCCGCTGTAGCCCAGCTCCTGGGTTTAGTTTCTTTAGCAGATAATCGTACCCAGCTCATTAAAGCCGCTGTAGCCCAGCTCCTGCCGGCTCAGCCCCAGCTCCTCCAGGTCCATGCACTTGAACCCGAGGGGACACTGATATCCTTCTCCGTCGGGGGAGCAGTGAGTGTCCGGGATCGCCAGGCTGTTCCACGTCACATGACTAAGAGAAGGAAGGAAAACCATTATTTCATGTTGTATTAAATGACAGACTGAGAAAGGCAAGAACCAACGTTAAACAACGATGATCAGGATTAATCTGTGGAACAGCTGAGATACAGATATGAAAATGTGCAGCAGTTATTACATTTCAAAAGCACCGTTGTAGAGCGTAGGTATAATACACATAGGCATGTACCTATGGACATGTTTGTGTATATGCGTATGTGTGCGTGTGTGTATGTATGTACAGTATATATATATATATATATATATATATATATATATATATATATATATATATATATATATATATATATATATATATATATATATATATATATATTTACAGGATATTGTGATAAAGTTCTTTATTTTCTGTAATGCAAATAACAAAAATGTCATCCATTCTAGATTCATTACAAATCAACTGAAATATTGCAAGCCTTTTATTATTTTAATATTGCTGATTATGGTTTACAGTTTAAGATTAAGATTCCCAGAATATTCTAATTTTTCTAAATTTTCTTAAGCTGTAAGCCATAATCAGCAATATTAAAATAATAAAAGGCTTGCAATATTTCAGTTGATTCGTAATGAATCCAGAATGTATGACATTTTTGCATTACAGAAAATAAAGGACTCACAATATTCTAATTTTCTGAGACAGTCTTGTGTGTATATATATATATATATATATATATATATATATATATATATATATATATATATATATATATATATATATACACCAAAAAGTATATATGTTTTTGTATTACACTGTAATTTACACCTGTACTTTGGGTTATTTGTGTTGTGGAAATTGTAAGGACCAATAAACTAAACTAAACAGAGATATTTACAAAGGTAGCAGCTCAAATATGGACCGAAGGTATTTAGGAGAAAAACTCGTCTGAAACTAGAATCTCCTCATCGTTCTGGCCGAAGGCGACACGACGCCGTCAAACCCCCAGACTCTCCTCCAGCTCTTTATCAGGGTTACAGGATCACACGCCAGCGTTTATTAAACCATCACAAACTATCAGCATCACAATACTCCAGGTAAAGCTCATTACTGAGCTGGAAACGTGTATGAAATCACGTTTCTTCATGGCAGCGGGAGATTCATGAACCAGTCACAACACGTACAGAAAACATTCATGTGTGACTCAAAAGAAAAAAATGTCCTGAGAAATCATTCATTGGCATTATTGGCTCAGAATTCATTGTATATGCATATACATTGTATATGTTGTCAGATGTTTAATAATTTAAACATTACCTGACAACATATACAATAAAAACATGCTGTTAATTCAATTCAATTCAATTTTATTTGTATAGCGTCTAATACAACATAGTTGTCTCTAGGATGTTTCCAGAACCAGAACATGAACATAAACCCCTGAGCAATTATTACATGTATGGCAGGTAAAAACTCCCCTAGTGGGAAAAAAACCTTAAGCCAAACAATCAAGTGGCAAGAAAATGCTTAAGTGCATTTTTAAGTTACCACTTAAGCATGAAAACTGGCATTCCAGTCATAAACTTGTACGTATGTGTTTAATTTTTATTCCGCAAGTTGGAGCTGCTACACAAACTACCATTTCCCCCAAGATGGATAAAGTTTTCTGATTCTGATTCTGTTTCTGTTTCTGATACGGTTTCTGTTTCTGTTTCTGTTTCTGATTGTGATTGTGATTCTGTTTCTGTTTCTGTTTCTGATTCTTATTCTGACACTGATTCTGATTCCAATTCAGATTCCAATTCCGATTCCGGTTCTGACTCTATTTCTGATTCTGACTCTGATTCTGATTCTGATTCTGTTTCTGTTTCTGTTTCTGATTCTTATTCTGTTTCTGATTCTGATTCAAATTCCGATTCCAGTTCTGACTGTTTCTGATTCTGACTCTTATTCTGATTCTGATTCTGATTCTGTTTCTGTTTCTGTTTCTAATTCCGATTCCGATTCCGATTCCGTTTCCGATTGTGATTGTGATTGTGATTGTGATTGTGATTCTGTTTCTGTTTCTGTTTCTGATTCTGATTCAAATTCCGATTCCAGTTCAGACTGTTTCTGATTCTGATTCTGACTCTGTTTCTGTTTCTGTTTCTAATTCTGATTCTGACTCCGATTCCGATTCCGTTTCCGTTTCCGTTTGCGATTGTGATTGTGATTCTGATTCTGATTCTGATTCTGTTTTTGATTCTGTTTCTGTTTCTGTTTCTGATTCTGATTCTGATTCTGTTTCTGTTTCTGATTCTGTTTCTGATTCTGACTCTGACACTGATTCTGATTCTGACGGCCCATTACGACCGCATGATACTAGTTTTTGCAGACAACAAATTCTGTCTCATCCTGTTCATTCTCTGGTTTTCTGGTTTCCACTTCCTTCAGATCTAACATAGTTATTCAAGCCGAGCAGCTAAACGGTGACGAGGTTGAGTGAAGACATTCAAACAGGGCGTCCTGTTTTATTCGCTAATCCAAAACATTTTTCTTCCAATTACTGTATGCAAAAAACTGCCAGCATTTTCCAGCTCCATCAAATCCCTGGTGTGAGAACGGGAGGAACCTTGACGTTGAGTCAAGGGCACGAAGCGGCAGAGATTAGACACATCATCCCTAATTTATACACTTCTATAACGCTGCACTACAACCACACACACTTCTATAACGCTGCACTACAACCACACACACTTCTATAACGCTGCTCTACAACCACACACACTTCTATAACGCTGCTCTACAAAAAAACACACTTCTATAACGCTGCTCTACAACCACACACACTTCTATAACGCTGCTCTACAACCACACACACTTCTATAACGCTGCTCTACAACCACACACACTTCTGTAACGCTGCACAACCACACACACTTCTATAACGCTGCTACAACCACACACACTTCTATAACGCTGCTCTACAACCACACACACTTCTATAACGCTGCACTACAACCACACACACTTCTGTAACGCTGCACAACCACACACACTTCTATAACGCTGCTACAACCACACACACTTCTATAACGCTGCTCTACAACCACACACACTTCTATAACGCTGCTCTACAACCACACACACTTCTATAACGCTGCTCTACAACCACACACACTTCTATGACGCTGCTCTACAACCACACACACTTCTATAACGCTGCTCTACATCCACACACACTTCTATAACAACCACACACACTTCTATAACGCTGCTCTACAACCACACACACTTCTATAACGCTGCTCTACAACCACACACACTTCTATAACAACCACACACACACTTCTATAACGCTGCTCTACAACCACACACACTTCTATAACGCTGCTCTACAACCACACACACTTCTATAACGCTGCACTACACACACTTCTATAACGCTGCTCTACAACCACACACACTTCTATAACGCTGCTCTACAACCACACACACACTTCTATAACGCTGCTCTACAACCACACACACACTTCTATAACACTGCTCTACAACCACACACACTTCTATAACGCTGCTCTACAAACACACACACTTCTATAACGCTGCTCTACAAACACACACACTTCTATAACGCTGCTCTACAACCACACACACACTTCTATAACGCTGCTCTACAACCACACACACTTCTATAACAACCACACACACACACTTCTATAACGCTGCTCTACAACCACACACACTTCTATAACGCTGCTCTACAACCACACACACACTTCTATAACGCTGCTCTACAACCACACACACTTCTATAACGCTGCTCTACAACCACACACACACTTCTATAACGCTGCTCTACAACCACACACACACTTCTATAACACTGCTCTACAACCACACACACTTCTATAACGCTGCTCTACAAACACACACACTTCTATAACGCTGCTCTACAAACACACACACTTCTATAACGCTGCTCTACAACCACACACACACTTCTATAACGCTGCTCTACAACCACACACACTTCTATAACGCTGCTCTACAACCACACACACACTTCTATAACGCTGCTCTACAACCACACACACTTCTATAACGCTGCTCTACAAACACACACACACTTCTATAACGCTGCTCTACAAACACACACACTTCTATAACGCTGCTCTACAACCACACACACTTCTATAACAACCACACACACTTCTATAACGCTGCTCTACATCCACACACACTTCTATAACAACCACACACACTTCTATAACGCTGCTCTACAACCACACACACTTCTATAACGCTGCTGTACAACCACACACACTTCTATAACGCTGCTCTACAACCACACACACACTTCTATAACGCTGCTCTACAACCACACACACTTCTATAACAACCACACACACACTTCTATAACGCTGCTCTACAACCACACACACTTCTATAACGCTGCTCTACAACCACACACACTTCTATAACGCTGCACTACACACACTTCTATAACGCTGCTCTACAACCACACACACTTCTATAACGCTGCTCTACAACCACACACACACTTCTATAACGCTGCTCTACAACCACACACACTTCTATAACACTGCTCTACAACCACACACACTTCTATAACGCTGCTCTACAAACACACACACTTCTATAACGCTGCTCTACAAACACACACACTTCTATAACGCTGCTCTACAACCACACACACACTTCTATAACGCTGCTCTACAACCACACACACTTCTATAACGCTGCTCTACAACCACACACACACTTCTATAACGCTGCTCTACAACCACACACACTTCTATAACGCTGCTCTACAAACACACACACACTTCTATAACGCTGCTCTACAACCACACACACTTCTATAACGCTGCTCTACAAACACACACACACTTCTATAACACTGCTCTACAACCACACACACTTCTATAACGCTGCTCTACAAACACACACACTTCTATAACGCTGCTCTACAAACACACACACTTCTATAACGCTGCTCTACAACCACACACACACTTCTATAACGCTGCTCTACAACCACACACACTTCTATAACGCTGCACTACAACCACACACACTTCTATAACGCTGATCTACAACCACACACACTTCTATAACAACCACACACACTTCTATAACGCTGCTCTACAAACACACACACACTTCTATAACGCTGCTCTACAACCACACACACTTCTATAACGCTGCTCTACAACCACACACACACTTCTATAACGCTGCTCTACAACCACACACACTTCTATAACGCTGCTCTACAAACACACACACACTTCTATAACGCTGCTCTACAAACACACACACTTCTATAACAACCACACACACTTCTATAACGCTGCTCTACAACCACACACACTTCTATAACGCTGATCTACAACCACACACACTTCTATAACAACCACACACACTTCTATAACGCTGCTCTACAAACACACACACACTTCTATAACGCTGCTCTACAACCACACACACTTCTATAACGCTGATCTACAACCACACACACTTCTATAACGCTGCTGCTCTACAACCACACACACTTCTATAACGCTGCTGCTCTACAACCACACACACTTCTATAACGCTGCTGCTCTACAACCACACACACTTCTATAAGGCTGCTCTACAACCACACACACTTCTATAACGCTGATCTACAACCACACACACTTCTATAACAACCACACACACTTCTATAACGCTGCTCTACAACCACACGCACTTCTATAACGCTGCACTACAACCACACACACTTCTATAACGCTGCACTACAACCACACACACTTCTATAACGCTGCTCTACAACCACACACACTTCTATAACGCTGCTGCTCTACAACCACACACACTTCTATAACCACACACACTTCTATAACGCTGCTCTACAACCACACACACTTCTATAACGCTGCTCTACAACCACACACACTTGTATAACGCTGCTCTACAACCACACACACTTCTATAACGCTGCTGCTCTACAACCACACACACTTCTATAACCACACACACTTCTATAACGCTGCTCTACAACCACACACACTTCTATAACGCTGCTCTACAACCACACACACTTCTACAACCACACACACTTCTATAACGCTGCTCTACAACCACACACACTTCTATAACGCTGCTCTACAACCACACACACTTCTATAACGCTGCTCTACAACCACACACACACTTCTATAACACTGCTCTACAACCACACACACACTTCTATAACGCTGCACTACAAACACACACACTTCTATAACGCTGCTCTACACACACACACACACACACTTCTATAACGCTGCTCTACAACCACACACACTTCTATAACCACACACACTTCTATAACGCTGCTCTACAACCACACACACTTCTATAACGCTGCTCTACAACCACACACACTTCTATAACGCTACTCTACAACCACACACACTTCTATAACGCTGCTCTACAACCACACACACTTCTATAACGCTGCACTACAACCACACACACACTTCTATAACGCTGCTCTACAACCACACACACTTCTATAACACTGCTCTACAACCACACACACTTCTATAACGCTGCACTACAAACACACACACTTCTATAACAACCACACACACTTCTATAACACTACAACTACACACACTTCTATAACGCTGCTCTACAACCACACACACTTCTATAACGCCGCTCTATAACCACACACACTTCTATAACGCTGCTCTACAACCACACACACTTCTATAACGCTGCACTACAACCACACACACTTCTATAACGCTGCACTACAACCACACACACATATTAGTATTTTCTGAAAAGGGAAAAAGCAGAAGAGAAATGTGAGGTCAGAGAAGGATGGTAGAAGTTCATATAAATATCAGAATGTCTGGTCTCATCCCTCCTTCCACTGGAAAAACTCTTAACAAGAATATTTGTTTTATTTCTAGTTAAAATGTCTCATTTTTAGTTTAAAAAAATTTCATTATACTTAAAACAAGAGTCATCACTGGAAAAAACAAGAATTTTCACCTGTTTCAAGTAGATTTTCACTTAAAATAAGCCAAGATAAAGATAAAATCTGCCAGTGGAACAAGATTTTTTTTCTTGTAATAAGAAGATAAATCTTGTCCCACTGGCAGATTTTTCTACTTATTTCAAGTGAAAATTTACTTGAAACAGGTGAAAATTGTCAAATAACAAGTTATTTTTCTGGTAATGACTCTTGTTTTAACCAGAAGTTTTGACCAGGATTCCCTGGCAGAAGAGATATTGTATCTCAATGGGACTTTCCTGGATAAATAAAGGATACATAAAAATAAATGTAAGTGTGATGAGATTTTTTACTAAAAATGAGACATTTTAACTAGAAATAAGACAAATATTCCTGGTAAGATTGAGTTTTTGCAGTGTTCCACTAATAGCTAACATCCCCTGAGCTACAGGGTAACGAGGCACCAAAGATTCAGCAGAGATGGAGCAGCGACACAAAGAATTGACTATGTAAGAAATTTGAATTATCATAATCAGTAAGACTCTCACCACGACAGCAGCCTCTTCTCCACATGACCCTGGGATCCTTGTAATGCTAACGACTAGCTAACGAATAGCTAAAGACTATGGAGTAAGATAGCTTTCAAAAAGATGTGTCCATGTTGTTTCAACGCTAATTCAGCTATCTCCACTAGTTCCCAAAGCTGAGGTTGTGAATCATTGGAGATTATTGCTGCGGTGTTTGGTGCTTCATTCTGCATTGATGAAAATTCTGATCTAAGGCAAATGGATACGTTTCATGGGGGTTTATGGGGTGGCTGGACGCCCCCTTAGAGATGAGTTTCCTCCCATAGAGATGAGTTTCCTCCCATAGAGATGAGTTTCCTCCCATAGAGATGAGTTTCCTCCCATAGAGATGAGTTTCCTCCCTTAGAGATGAGTTTCCTCCCTTAGAGATGAGTTTCCTCCCATAGAGATGAGTTTCCTCCCATAGAGATGAGTTTCCTCCCTTAGAGATGAGTTTCCTCCCATAGAGATGAGTTTCCTCCCATAGAGATGAGTTTCCTCCCTTAGAGATGAGTTTCCTCCCATAGAGATGAGTTTCCTCCCTTAGAGATGAGTTTCCTCCCTTAGAGAGGAGTTTCCTCCCCACCAACAAGATCTGATGCTTCACGGCTCGTTCTTACTTCCTTTGCGTGTCGTTGGTGACGCAGTGATGGTTGAACGTCCCGAACATCTGGACGCCCAGGATTCCGTAGAGCAGGAGGAAGAAGAGCAGGAAGATGGAGACGCTCCAGATCTGCTCCCCCGACCGCCTGCCGGGAAAACAACCGCAGGTTTTACAAACGTCCGTCCAGAAATACAGTCTGAGCAGAGAGAAGAGAATCAGGGCCAGGCAGGAGGATAAATATTTGAGAAGGGAAGATTTTGTTGAAATGTCGAGATTTAATGTTGAAGTACAATTTTGAGAAAAAAGTCTAAATTTCGCCTTTTTTCTCAACATTTCAGCTTTATTCACGAAATTTTGACTTTTTTCTCAACATTTCGACTTTTTTCTCGAAATTTTACTCCAACCATCTCGACATTTCGACTTTTTTTTCCGACATTTCGACTTTTTTCCTCAACATTTCAACTCTTTTCTCTAAATTGTACTCCAACCATCTCAACATTTCGACTTTTTTTCCGACATTTCGACTTTTTTCCTCAACATTTCTGCTTTTTTCTCGAAATTTTGATTTTTTTTCTCGACATTTCGGCTTTTTTTTCTCAAAATTTCGACTTTTTTTCTCGAAATTGTACTCCAACGACTTCCGGTGATGGTGTGGCGAGGAGCGGCTGCTCACTGAAGAGGCAGAGACGCTTCAACTGAATTAACTTAATAATATTCGCCAAACTCATTAATATTTATACACAAAGTGGCTAAAAAGATGGACCTTATGACCAAAACTAAAAAATCTCGAGTGGGAAATACTCCTGGTCCTAAAATCAACGAAGTATTTTCGAAACAGACCCGAGCCAGCAAGGTAATTAGCAACGAAGCGAGCAGTGAAGCTGATGGTGAAGCTGACGGCGCGGCCATGGCGGGCAGGACGGCGGGAGGCAATTCGGAGATACTGGACGAAATCCGTAACATGAACCAAGGTTTGCAACTGAAAATACAGAAAGTGGGAGATGATGTGAAGACGATTAAAGACAACCTGGATTCACTGAAAGCGGACGTGGCTAAACTGGGCTTCAGAACCAGCGAGGCCGAGGGGAGGATTTCGCAGCTGGAGGATGAGAATATGCGCCTGGCCGACCTGTCGCGGAGCATGGATGGTAAGATCACACGGCTCGAGGCTCGCCTGGAATATCAGGAAAATTACAGTCGCAGAAACAACGTTCGGATCAGAGGAATACCAGAAGGCACGGAGGATGGGCGCGGAGTGATGGATTGTGTGAAAGAAGTGCTTCGGTGTCTGTTTTCAGACACTTCAGAAAACGTGGATAACATGACCGTTGAGAGGGCGCATCGGACGCCCGCAACGAGACGCACCCCACGGGATGGACTCATCACCGGCCCGCGCCACATCCTGGCGAGATTCCTACGGTTTACTGACAGAGAAAAAGTGCGACTCAGAGCCAGGGAGCTGGGAACATTTAAATGGAAAGGCACCAAAGTGGATTTCTTCCCGGATTTTACTAAGGATGTGCAAGACAAGAGGAGCAAATTCACGGAGGTCAGACGCACATGCATGAAACGGGGTCTGCAATATTCAATGCAATATCCCGCGGTGTTCTGGGTTACGGTCGGGGGAACGAGACGCCGCTTTGAGGACGCAGAGGCAGCAAAACGGTGCGTTGATAATCATCACCCGGCTGGAGAAGCGGAATAGACTGGAGCTGATGCCGACAGGACAGTGTTTTATATCTTGTAGCCCATGCTACTAAACGGGACAATGTGAGTACAATGTTTATTTTAGTTGGGTTACATATTTCCTGATATGGTTCGGTTTATATAAGCACATCTAACTTAGCTGCTAAAGCAGTCTTTTTGGTCTCATGCTGAGCAAGTTACTCGTTGGTACGCCCTGTTTTCATTTTTCTTCTTTTCCTTATACCTTTACAAGGCTCATATTTTACACTGGTAAACTAAGTGTTTTTCTTCTGGAAAAGTTCAGATGCTGTTTGATTTGGGCAGTTTTATTACCTTTGTGCTTTCATTGCTGGCGGAGGGGATATTAAAAGTCCTCTTTGAGAGTTCATTATTAAAATATTAAAAAAAAAAAAAAAAAAAAAAAAAAAATGGATAAGATTTTTATTAGACCATAAGTTTGGTGATCAATATGTTTACAATGTAGTTGGAGCGTCGTTACTCGGAAGACCTCGGGACACATCATTGGGACCATGGTTTTTGTGGGGGGAGGGGGGCTGGAATCTGGGGTATATGAGGGGTTCATGGTTATTTACAAGGGGAGGGAACGCCAGTCATGTTTTGTTTTGCACTGTATAGATAATTCATGGTTTAAAGTTACTCGGTTCAGAATCCACAGGTCAGATTTTCTATCTTACATAGTTAAGTAGCCATGGGGACTAGTACGATTAAGATTTCTTCCTGGAATGTGAACGGTCTGGGCTCATTTGTAAAAAGGCGAAAGGTGTTAAGTTATCTGAAACAAAAGAACTCAGAGGTGGTGATGCTCCAAGAAACACATTTATTGGAAAAAGATACTATTAGAATTCATGACAGATGGATTGGCTGTGCCTATCATAACACTTTTAATCAAAAAAAGCGGGGGGTATCTATATTATTTTCAAAAAAAGTGAAGGTCAAGGTAGAGAAGGAATTTAGAGACAAAGAAGGGCGGTTATTGATACTACTGGTTAATTTATCAGGGCAAAATATAATTTTAGGCAATTTATACGCACCTAACGTGGAGGACCCAGACTTCTTTCTTCAACTTAAGAAATATATTTTGGACTTCGGCAACTTTCCTGTAATTATGGGTGGTGATTATAACCAAGTACTGGATGGGTTTTTGGATAGATCTGGGTCCAACATTATCAGACCATCTAGGACTCAGGACTCTATAAGGGCCTTATGTAAGGATACAGGACTGTATGATATATGGAGACTTCAAAATCCCACAGCGCGTGATTACACATTCTTTTCAAACAGACATTCTGTCTTTTCTCGGATTGATTATTTTTTGATTTCACACACCCTTATTGAAAGCACTGAAGCCTGCAGTATAGGCACGATAGCTCTGACAGATCACGCCCCTATTGACTTAGTTATTACGTTTGGAGAGGCACGAGAAAGATCTAAAGGCTGGCGGATGAATACTAGTATCCTACAGAGTGAGACATCCTGTGCAAACCTTCAAAACCACATTAAAACATTTTTTGAAATTAATAATGGAACGGCTAATCAGAGTAATGTATGGGAGGCCTTTAAGGCTTACATACGGGGGGTCTTGATACAACAAACGGCACTAATAAAAAAACAGGACAAATTAAAAATATCTAAATATGAGCTAGAACTTAAGGAGCTGGAAAAGGAATACTGGGAAAATCCTAACAATACTTGCCTAGCTAGTCTAGTTAAGGCTAAGTATGAACTAAATACTATCTTTACAAAAAAAGCAGAATATTCCTTATATAGGCTGAAACAGAAATGGTATGAGTCAGGGGACAAAGCCAGTAAATTGCTAGCTAGTAAATTGAAAACCCGAGAAGCTGCCTGCCAAATTGGGGGGATCAAAGACAAAAATGGGAAGCTTGTCACTAATCATAAAGAAATTAATAATGTGTTTAGAGAGTTTTATGAGGAACTTTACAGATCAGAGGGCCAGATGGACTTAATTAAGGCAAAAGATTTTTTCAAACGCTTAAATCTTCCTAAATTGTCAGAAGAGGACATGAGGAAGCTAGATAGCCCAATAACTCTAGAGGAGCTGATTAGAACAATCAAGATGCTGCCTAGTGGGAAGACCCCAGGTATTGACGGCATACCTAGTGAATTCTATAAGAAATTTGCGGAGGAACTTGCCCCTGAGATTTTAAAAACATTCAATGCTGCTATTGACACAGGGCTACTCCCACCCTCAATGACAGAGTCAATAATAACCCTGATATTGAAAAAAGGAAAAGACCCTCTAGAATGTGGGAGTTATCGGCCCATTAGTCTCCTGTGCTGTGATGCCAAGTTATTTACAAAGCTTTTCGCAATGAGAGTGAATAATATAATAAGGACAATTATACATCCAGACCAGGTGGGGTTTGTGAAAGGCAGGACCTCTTCAGACAGCCTCAGACGCCTCCTGCATTTAATTTGGAAGTCCAAAGACATGGACACCCCAATAGCTGCGTTGTCTCTGGACGCGGACAAAGCGTTTGATCGCGTTAGTTGGAGTTATCTAATTTTTACCTTGAAAGAATTTGGATTTGGACCTATGTTTCAAGATATCATAAAGCTTATATACAGTCAACCTAAATCTATGGTAACAACCAATGGTCTGAGGTCGACTGCTTTCTCCCCCGGACGTGGGACTAAGCAGGGAGACCCACTCTCACCGCTATTGTTCATTATTGCACTGGAGCCCTTAGCAGAGGCTATAAGACTAAATGAATCAGTGAGGGGTGTCACAATGGGTGGCCGGGAAAACAAAATGTTAATTTTTGCAGATGATATTCTGGTTCTGATGTCGGACCCGCAGAGATCTATACCCCCAATGCTGGATCTGGTCAACTCTTTTTCGGAAATATCGGGGTATAAAATAAATTGGGCCAAATCTGAGGTGATGCCCCTGTCGAAGCATTGTTATAGAAGCAATTTTCAAAATTGGAAATTTCAGTGGGTGCCAAAAAATCTGAAATATTTAGGCATACTTTTAAACCCCGGACTTGAAAATATTATATCTGATAATTTTGACCCAGTATTGTATAAGATAGAACTCCTCCTCAAGGGATGGGATAAATTGCAGATTTCATTATGGGGGAGAATCCAAGTTATAAAAATGGTCGTAGCTCCCAAACTGAACTATCTCTTAAACATGCTACCCCTGAGCGTGCCAGTGACTACATTCCAGACAATAGATAAGATGTTCAGTCAGTTTATTTGGGCAGGTAAAAAGGCTAGGATGAAGTTATCAAGACTACACGTGAAGATAGAACATGGGGGGCTAAGACTTCCGAATATGAAGCTCTACCAGGAAGCATTTTTAGGGGCTCAGATAGTCTCCCTTTTCTCGTGTAGGGAGGACAGACCTCTGTGGGTAGACTTGGAGGAAGAAGTGAACGCCCCATTCAGAGCAACAGATTACCTAAGTCAGGATCTGAAGACTGATAGTCAGAACCCAATAATCTCTCATACTAGGAATACCTGGCATTGCATGCACAGAAGGGAGGGAGCATCCCCTTTCTTGATAGAGTCGGCCTCGATATGGAATAATCCAAAATTGAGAATAGGAGGGAAGATGTTCTTTTGGAAAGAGTGGCATAGGAAGGGGGTTGAGCACATCGGAGATCTTTACCATAATAATGCACTGAGAACATTTGAAGAATTAAGAGAACTTTATGATTTACAAAGGAAAGATTTCTGGAGATTTCTACAACTTAGAGACTGTCTATCTAAAGTAGGCCCTATGGACACCAGGCTGCCTACTCAGTCTTCCATGTGGTCTAAATTGAAGTTGCTTAGTACCCTTCCACACCTGGCAGGTCAAATATATAACTACCTCACGGATGGACTTAAGAACGCTATCATGGGCCTAAAAGCTGCGTGGGAAAGGGATTTGGGGATCACATATGAGGATGATGAGTGGCACAAACTGGTGAAGGAGATGCTTACACCAATGAGGGACGCCAGGTCTAAACTGGTTCAATTCAAGATATTCAACAGACTCTATTGGACACCTGTGAGAAAGCATAAGGCAGGACTGAGTCTTTCCAACATCTGCTGGCGATGCCATACGGCACAAGGGGATATCACCCATATGTTCTTTGACTGTCCTAATTTAGCTATTTATTGGCATAGGGTCATGAAAAAGATCAATGATAGCCTGAACACCGATGTCGCTCTCACACCCGCGCTTTGTCTCCTGAATAGCCTAAAAGAAAATATGAGAATAGTCGGGAAAAAAGCACAATGGCTTAAGGTTGCACTCACTACAGCTAAGAGGGTTATACTGAGACACTGGGCGGGGGGTAACGACCCTACTTACTCAGAATGGTTCACAGCTCTGTCAGAAACTGCATCATACGAACGTCTGATATATAAAATAAATGGCAAATTAGACACTTATAATGAAATCTGGGACCCATTTCTAACACAGATCATGGATCAGTAAAATGTAAACTAACATAAAAATGACTGATGAGGATTCAGAAACAAAGTCTACAGTGCACCATGTTCGACTGGCGGGGCGGGGATAGGGTCAGGGGATGGGAGAAAAAAAAAAAAAAAAAAAATTCCTTCCAGATCAAACATTCACTGGGTTAGTTTTTCACGTCTTCATATGTATATGTAAAGCAGGCATATGTTATATGTACTTCTAGGTATAGAATTTTATGTATAGTCATTAGTTAATTTTGATCTTTTAGTATTATTTCACTTTTTCTGTGTCTTTAGTTTCTATCATCAATGTCAACCTTTGGTGAATTCAGCTGTATCTGCTATTTTTTTTTATTTTTATTTATTTATTTTTTTTTACTTATTTTTATATACCTCTTTATTTGCATATTTTTTCTGCTCTGATTATGCACCTGTGGATGCATTGGACTGTCGTGATGAATGTCTGTGAAGGAAACAATAAAAAGCATAATTGAAGAAATTGTACTCCAACCATCTCGACATTTCAACTTTTTCCTCGACATTTCGACTTTTTTCTCGAAGTGCATAATGAAAAAAAAAACTTCCTCCTCTAAAATAATCCTTTATTTTCCTCCTGCCTGGCCCTGACTCTCTCCCGTAGAGCAGAGAGAAGGCGTGTCGTACTTGAGGATGTTGGTGATGCGGGAGCGCGGCAGCTCGAAGCGGAAGTAGATCCGGAAGGCCCGGATCATGATGAGCGCTCGGGGGATTCTCAGCATCCCCCATGGAGACATCTGGTCCACCAGCTTCCCTATTTCAAACACCTGGAAGAAACAACACAGCTGGTGAAAACAAAGCCTTAAAATGAAAGTATTTAGAGATGAGGCGGAGCTTCACCTGCAGCACCAGGGACACCCAGATGAAGAACACCATGAATCCATCAAACATGCACCAGCGGTCCTTCACGTACGAGTTGTCTCCCTGGAGGAAGAAGAGAAGAAGAGAAGGACATCACTCATCACTGACCATGTGGGTGAATTAACGGTAACAGCTATTAGGATTTCATGAAATTGTTTAAGAGTTTGAAGAGTTTTTCGTGGTTTTCTCTATATGCAAAGTTATCTCCTGTTCAGGAGTTCAGCTAAAGTTCAGCTGTTTCTCTCGTTGCAGAGTCAGTCCTTGTGTTATGGCTCCACTGTTTTCTTTATCTGCAGGGTTTAGATAGTTCAAATACATACCATTTGTTAAATGAAGACATTGGGGAGAAACAGATGTTTTAGCATTGAGGGGTCTTATCTGTCATCTGGGTTGACACCTCAAGTAGGAACTAATCAACAGAGATATAAGAAGGTCTGACATGTCCGGGTGTCTTTCCCGCAGCTGCTCCACAGATGAGGTTCACTACAAAGAAAACCTCCCTTTTTAGTATAAATATGACTGGATCCATGACCACCGTGTGCATTTCTCTCCTGCCTTTGTGGTTTGAGAGAAGAACCTCTGGCTGGAAAACTTTGTGCATGATATAATAAAAGCTTGTATTAACTTTTATTCTATTTCTCTGGTTTCTTATGGTGCAGCAGAAAAAACAACACAAAGACCTTTCACAGCTATCCGCAGTTAGCACGGAGGTCAAAGTATCCCAACAATTAGCAAACCTCCACCGACACGATGTTTCTGGCTTTGTACGATGCTAGGTCAGGACTAAAGGAGAAAAAAGTGGAAATGACGAAAAGAAAATTGAAATGTAGAGATTAATGTTGAAGTACAATTTTGAGAAAAAAGTCGAAATGTTGAGAAAAAAGTCAACCTTCTGCAATAGCAGAACGTTAGCCTCATATGCTTTACTGTTGACTACTTGAATTATGAAACACATATCAAACATATGCAGTTGCATAACTTCAGAAACGTACCCTTAACGTTCCACTCCAAGGATGTTAGTTAGTTAGCTAGTTAGCTAGTTAGTTAGTTAGTTAGTTAGTTTACGTCTGCTGCTACATAGCTGTCAGTCACTCTGCTAACTGGATTTGATGGAGACATTTCGACATTATTCTCAAAATTTCGACTTTATTCACAAAATTTCGACATTATTCTTGAAATGTTATTTCAACATTATGTATTTCAGTATGTATGTACGTTTTTATGTTGTTGATGTTCTATTTGTCTTTTAATGCTGCTCCTTATGCCTTTTAAATTGCCCCTCGGGGACAAATAAAGTGTTTTGAATTGAATTGAATTGAATTGAATTGAATTGAATTAATTTCGACATTTCAAATTTTTTCTCAAAGCGCACCATAAAAAAAGATCTTCCCCTCCTTTGTCCTGCGTGGCCCTGATACTCAAAAACAGACAAAAAGATGTTTTTTTGGTTTTTTTTATAATCAAAACACCAAATTTACTGGCACAGGAAAATTGACGTCGGTCATCACATTAAATGTCCATTCAATTTTCGTTTTTTTCACCCAGGCCTAGTCCGGACTAACACAAAACATTTTAAAAGCAGTAAAAACTCTGTGGGTAACTTCAGTTACGAAACACCAACGAAGCCAAGAGAAGTGAAATTACAGACTGACCACTATGTTTTCAACACGACGAGACCAAATAGAGGAGAAGCGGAAATGTCAAGCGGCCGAGAGAAGTGTTTCCTTAATTACCCGTCAGCCCACGGCTCTCAGCGGGAAATCGTCCTCGGAGAGAAACGCTGCTCAGATAAGAACGTGTTTGATGAAACTCTGACAAGTGCAGAAGCTGCAATTACATCCCTGAGAGGATCAGATGGTCGGGGTGAAACGTCGGACAAATACATGGAACTTCAGTGTCACCAAGTACAAAATCAGACGTGCTAAATCTACTCTGGTACATGAATGAATGAATGAATGAATGAATGAATGAATGAATGAATGAATGAATGAATGAATGAATGCATTTATTTATTTATTTTGAACATGTATATAAAAAATAAAAATAAACAGTAACATCTTTATATGCACAAAGGTTCGAAAAAAGGAGGAGGAAGAAGTTTACACTTTTTCCCTACCCCTCTATAACTCTATGAATTATAATACACACATATATATATATATATATATATATATATATATATATATATATATAAAAAACTCTATTATTTTATTATTGCTATTATTATGTCTACACAATATCCATATAAATATAGTCTATATAAATACTACGTAAACATGCCTATTACTACATAATTATCCATATAAGTATATAGAAAATATAAATATTACATAAATATTATATCTTTTTTTTTTTTTTTTTTTTTTTTTTTTTTTTTTACCTTGTCTGCACACATATTATTGATTGATACCATGACGGTAGAAACCAAAAGTGTATATATGTGCATTATTACTATATGTAATATATACATATATATACGCACACGTATGCGTACACATACATAAATATACACATACAAACCCAATGTTTTTTTTTTTTTTTTTCTTTTTTTTTTTTCTTTTTTTTTTTGGGGGGGGGGGGGGGGGGGTGGGGGGGGGGGTGACGACATCCACTGCCAATCCAGGAAGCAGGAACACACGGAGACACACGTCAAGCACTGGAAATCTGCAACAAAAAACCACAAACAAAGCACGAAACCGGCACGGAGCCAACCAAAACACGAACAGCAATCGACCTAAATCTTGAGATCTGATCGCAGTCTGAGCTAAGCTACCGCTACCGCTACCTAACCCCAAAAACTAGAGAGCCAGCATGCAGGTGAACAAGCCAGTGTGTATGTCTATGTGTGTGTGTGTGTATGTATATGATCATGCGTGTGTGTGTGTGTGTGTGTGTGTGTGTGTGTGTGTACGTGTGTGTGTGTCTGTGTGTGTGTAATAAACCAAACAAAGCTCCACCTGAAGTGTATCTATAGTGGGGGAGGGGGGGGAGCAACCCTGCCACCCGCGAGACCTGAATATTATATCAATTTATAGAAAATACAAATATGATATAAATCTATATAAATATACACTATATATCCCTATAAATATATATATATAAATATATATATATATATATATATATAAATATATATATATATATATATATATATATATATATATATGCTACATACATAATAAATATATAACATATATGAATGAATGAATGAATGAATGAATGAATGAATGAAAGACTTTATTTTGAACATGCTAAAAATATATATATATATATATATTTTTTTTAGCATGTTCGAAATAAAGTTTTTATATTATATATATATTACATAATTATAACTATCCCTCTCAACATGTAATATATACTACATAAATATCCACATAGATATGTAAACACATCTTAAGCAAGTATAATATACCATTTTTCCCTATTTTATGACATGAAAAAACATGTCCGAAAATTGAAAGTAAATTTTCACATGAAACTAAATAAAAACCATCTCACAAGTGACACCGAGAGGCAGAAGAAGCTCCTCCTTTGATTCCTTCTTCTCTTTATGCCCTGGTCTTTATTATGTCTGATTCATCCCTTTCCCCTTAGTTATCCTTGATTTGCCAATGACGTCGTGGTAATTATGCCTCTTTATCTGACAGCTTCTGGTCTTGGACACTTATATATAACATCAAAGGAGAAGGAGTTTAAAAAGAATCACATTAGCTCTGCAGGAGACATGTGTGGGAGTCTGGAGTGCAACCCTGCTCAGAAACTTAGTTATAATACAACCGTGTCGCTTTGATTGGAGCCACCTACGTCTGAAAGTATCTTAATCAGTGATTTAATAAAGTTCATTTTGTCTATGGATTAAAATTTCATTTAATAGTTCTTTTTGTCATCAGTGTCAAGAGATGCCGTGTCATCAGCCGACATGGCATCTCTTTTCCCTGCTATGCCGATGACACTCAGCTGTACCTTCGAACCGACCCCAACCTACGTTCCACCCCAGTCCCCAACCTACGTTCCACCCCAGTCCTTAACCTACGTTCCACCCCAGTCCCAACCTACCTTACTTGCGTATAAAGCCCAAAACGGCTTAGCTCCGCATTATTTGCAAGACCTGATAGTGCCTTATGTTCCTGGCAGAGATCTCCGTTCTCAGAGTGCAGGTTTACTCGTAGTTCCTAGAGTATCCAAATGTAGATTTGGAGGGCGGGCGTTCTGCTATCAGGCACCATTACTATGGAACCAACTTCCAATCTCATCTCATCATCACCCACTCAAGCCCTTCCCAACTGCCTGGAGGAGATCAGGGCGTGGATGAGTCACAAATTCCTTCAACTGAACAGTTCCAAAACCCTACTGTAGGAGCCTGCTCATCGGTACTCGACTACTGTAACAGCCTGCTCATCGGTATCGACTACTGTAACAGCCTGCTCATCGGTATCGACTACTGTAACAGCCTGCCTACGTTGTTCCTCGGTCCCGACACGCTCGTTACCTTGACGATGCCTCTGATGTGCATCTTGGCGATCATCTCGGCCGTGTAGAGGAACATGAGCAGCGTGTCCAGCGTGAAGGTGACGTACTGCAGGGGCGGGTAGTGCTCGAAGGTCTTGGGCGTGTTCATGCACACGGAGATGACGCTGATGATGGCGCAGGCTCTGAGCAAGGAGTGGACCCACTGCAGGACGGACAGGAGGACGTTATAGTAGTAGTAATAGTAGGAATAGTAGTAGTAGTAGCTCTGAGCAGGGAGTGGACCCACTGCAGGACGGACAGGAGGACGTTACGGGAGGAATTTTTCTCTTACCCTGGATTCACATTGAAAGCGTCATAGGCGTCATAGGCGTCCGGCTGCCTTTCATTGTCTATGATAGCTCGCTGCGAGAGGCGTCAGAGGCGTCTGAGGCAATGGAGGCGTCCAGAGCGTCAAAGCCTCAATGCAGATTGTACTTTCATGTTCACACAAACGTACACTCATTCACATGTGTACAGGAGCAGAGCTGTCACTAACACACTTATTTTATCAGGAATTAATATATTTCATCCAGCAAACTGACATTTTTGCTGATTTGAGTGCTGTTTTTACCTGAACTGATCATGTGAAACACGTATCTGATGGTTGAGGAACTGTATGGTCCGAACGATTTTTATTTGCTGCATCGATCCAACGCAAAATAATTAAAAACCGTGCTTATTAATCACAAAACACAGTTTAAACATGACCAATTCCGCAACGACCCGGTGTGTCAGTGTTCACCGCAGACAGACTGCAGCTTCACCGGGACCAAAGACTCTGATGGTGGGTGTTGATCCGCGGACCAACGGCACGCCGATGGTTGGTGTTGATCCGCGGACCAACCTTGTTAAAGACTAGGGCTGCAACGATTAGTCAACGTCGACAAAAATCGACAACCAAAATTGTCGACAATGAATTCCATTGTCGACAATTGTCGCCAGCCGTGTTTTTCCAACGGAGTGAGGCGTCTCACTTCAATACAATCTCTGCCGAGAGTCGCAGATAAACGATAACGTCTCAGCAGCTGCCCGTAATAAAACTTAAAAAGTTTGGGAGCATTTTAGCCTCGATACAGCGAATAAAAAGATGACTTGCAAGGTTTGCAAAGCAGATCTTGCTTTTCACTGGAGCACATCAGTAACGCACAAGCATTTGAAGAGAAAGCACGTCGGAGTGTTGAACGAAACGGACTCGCCTTGGTAAGATATTAAGTATATTTTGGCTTTAAAAGAGAGCTTTAACGTTATGCCTGACTGTGCCAAGAGTATTTTAAATGAAATGCATGGAGTCCGAAGAAGTTGAATAAAATATAGTACCCATCTTTCTTGTGTTTATTATCATTTGCCACGTAAATAAATATATAGAAATGTAAAGAAGGTTCCCAAAGTGTGATCTACGGTGAAACAGGAAACTGAAGATGTGCAGCTATATATAGATATGTGTAGACCAGGGGTCGGCAACCAAATTTGTTGAAAGAGCCATATTGGACCAAAAACACAAAAAAAAATATGTCTGGAGCCGCAAAAAATGGAAAGTCTTGTATCAGCCTTAGAATGAAGAACACATGCTGCATGTTTCTATATTAGTTATAACTGGGGGAATATTTTTTTTTTTTCATTATGCACTTCGAGATAAAATTCCAAAATCTCGGGAAAAAAGTCGAAATGTCGAGATTAAAAAGGAAAGGACAAAGGAAGAAAAAAAAGGGAAAAAAAAGAAAGAAGAAAAGCAGAAAAAAAAGAAAAAAAAAGAAAAAAGAAGAAAAAAGAGGAAAAAAAGAGAAAAAAAAGGAAAAAAAGAGAAAAAGGACAAACATTTTTGAAAAAGCTCTAGGAGCCACTAGCGCGGCGCTGCAGAGCTGCATGCGGCTCTAGAGCCGCGGGTTGCCGACCCCCGATGTAGACTATATGCACTTTGTTCCCTCCAGTTCTGCAGCACAGATTGAAAGCCCCGCCCCCTGCAGGCCCCGCCCACCGCAGGCCCCGCCCCCTGCAGGCGTCGACAGGCTAGCAGCGCGATGCAGGCGTCCCGAGACTCCACAGGCGATTTTTGGCGCTTTCAGTGTGAAGGCAGCATTAGTTTAATACGACCACGAGTGCAGACACGTGTGCTAGCCGTAGCAGCTCACTGGTTTGTTGATCCAGAAGATGTCGGCGCTGTCCGCCAGGGTCTCGTCCGGGCCGAAGTCGGTCATGGGCTGGGCCTCCACCCGCGAGCTCTGCTTCCTCTTCAGCATGCTAGGGCTTGCCGTGCTATACAGGGAGTGGATCTAAAAGAGAGGGAGGCGGAGCCGTGAGCGGGCGGGCGAGGGAAGGGCGGGAAACCAAAGACATATATACGTAGACGCCTCATACACTGACGCTGCCTATTGGAGCTGACGTTCAGCGCGGCCGCCATCTTGGATGGGTCTCCATTGCGCCCCCAGTGCATTTCTTTTTTTATTATTTTGTAATTTATTTCTACTGAGGAAGGTTTTATCCCCGACTACAATCATCCATAACTCCCCGGATTTTTACCCGATTTTCACACGGTTTGGTTTGTTACAAACGGGAGAGATTTAGTTATGATACAGGACGCTGTCACACATTAAAAATACGTGCTTTTATGCTGAAAGACTTTGTATTATGCTCTTTAACAAAGGCATATATTGATAAATGTATAAATTAATTAATTTTATATTTTAATAAAGAAACAAGTTTGATTGTTCATTTTAATTTATTTGAAGCGGAGAGGGGTGTGTTGTTTTATTTATTTATTTATATTTATTTATTTATTTTTTCTTTCTTTCTTTGTTATTAATATTATTTATTTATTTCTATTTAATTATTGTTTTGAAAAGTTAAAAAAGGGCAAAATATGGATATTTCTATTGTTATTTTTATTTTTTTTTCCTCTTATTGCCCTCAATAAATATATCTATAAAAATAAATCCAGGTCATTCCAGGGTCTTATACGACCCTGTTAGACTTGAACTGGGGCTGGGGAGATAAAACCCTTGAAAAAGAACTGTTTTGCAGCGTCTTGCGTGTGCTGGCTGTAACTGTAACTCTGTAACTGTAACTGTAACTGTATCTCTGTAACTGTAACTCTGTAACTGTAACTCTGTAACTGTAACTCTGTAACTGTAACTCTGTAACTCTGTAACTGTAACTGTAACTCTGTAACTGTAACTGTAACTGTAACTCTGTAACTGTAATTCTGTAACTGTAACTCTGTAACTGTAACTGTAACTGTAACTGTAACTCTGTAACTGTAACTGTAACTCTGTAACTGTTACTGTAACTGTAACTCTAACTGTAACTCTGTAACTCCAGTGTAGTTAATTCTGCCTGGAGTGAGGAGACCCATCCAATATGGCGGCCACACTGGATTACGTTCCAGCATGTCATGAGGCGTCTACGTATATATGTTTATGCGGGAAACTCTGGCTGCATCCAAGTCGGGGCAGTAGCAGAAACCCGGGTCATCATCGCGAGAAACATAGCTGACGTGGATGTGATGCGGCTGAGGTGGAACATGTGGCCGTAAAGCTAGGCTATGCAGTACCGTATCGGCCCGAATATAAGACGACCCTGATTATAAGACGACCCCCTCTTTTTCAAGACTCAAGTTTGAAAAAAGACTTTTTGAACACCAAATTCAATTTTTATACAGAAAATAATATTTCAGCACTATAAGGCGCACCGCATTATAAGCCGCACTAAATATCTGGTAAAATACCGACTATAGTGTCTGGGGTTGAGTTACGTATCTACCAGATGAGGCTGCGCTACAGGAAATGCTACTAAATCCTACAGCAAATGCAAAAAAAACAAGAAGAAAAGTACCGTATGTCAAACTTTATTAACAAAATAAAAACCAGCTTTGCTCCGTCTCGTCAAAGTCGCCATTAAGCGCCGCTGCTGTTGTCTTGAATGTCCGTGACGATTCCTGACGTTTTTAGCGCCATTACTTCGGCGACACCAACTACATTACCCACAATCCCCCTGACTACAGTAACAGAAATTACCATAATTATCATATATAAGGCGCAATGCATTATAAGACGTGTCGGTTTTTGAGAAAATTAAAGGCCTTTAGGTGCGCCTTATAGTGCGGGAAAATACGGTACAGTACATCTACGGAAGAGTATCAGGGCCATGCAGGAGAAAAAATATTTGAGAGGGGAAGATTTTTATATATTGTGCACTTCGAGAAAAAAGTCAAAATGTCAAGAATAATGTTGAAATACAATTTCGAGAACAAAGTCGAAATTTCGTGAAAAAAGTCGAAGTTTCGTGAATAAAGTTGAAATACATTTCAAATTTTTTCTCGAAATTGTACTTCAACATTATTCTCGACATTTCGATTTTCGAAAAGTCGAAATGTTGAGAAAAAAGTCAAAATTTCGACTTTACTCACGAAAATTTCAACTTTATTCTTGAAATTGTATTTCAACATTAATCTCGACATTTTGACTTTTTTCTCGACATTTCAACTTTTTTCTCGAAGTGCACAATAAAAAAAAATCTTCCCCTCTGAAATATTTTTTTTTCCTGCATGGCCGTGATTCTCTTCCGTTGTTGTTCTGGGGAGTTAAGCATTTAAAGATATCTGGCGCCATCTAGTGTTGTGAATGGGTATAACGTCTAAACCCCAAATGGGCCAAACACCTTATATTCGGGGCAATACGTTAAAACTGATGACTGGACCAGTTAAAAGGTTAATAAACCTACTAAACTGTGGGGAACCCCAGCGAGGCGTGGTACCAGGGGCGCCTGGTACCAGGGCCGTGTGGTACCAGGGCGGCGTGGTACCAGGGCCGCATGGTACCAGGGCTGCGTGGTACCAGGGCTGCATTGTACCAGCGAGGCGTGGTACCAGGGCCGCTAGCTGCACGGAATGGTAACTTCCCTGACTTGCATCGCCAGAGCAGAGTCGTATCCGTGGAAACGCGAGACCACACAGCAACACATGGAACACCGAACAGCCTCAGGACTTACCGTCACCCGCTCCTCCTCCGTTAGCCGCCAGTGATGTGCGGTGTCATGTGACCCGGAGTTAGCCGTACCTGTCAGCATCTGTGTGTGTGTTGGTGTGAATGCGTGAAAGGTGTACAGGCTGCTTGGACAGATAGCTGGGAGGGAATATGTCAAAAATCATAAAGATTGTGCACTTGGTGACAAGTTTTTGATATTTGGTTTTCAAAAACCACCGCAAACAAATTGGGATGGCCCCCTAGTGGCCGGTTTGCAGAAAATTCAAAATGGCTCCCGCCTAAAAGACCAAAGGTCATTTCTCAGCTTCTCTTAGTCCTAGATTGTTGTATATTGTCACTTTCTCTACTTTTTTGGTGCTAGAAATTTTGAATTCTGAGATAAATTTCCTATTTCAAGGTCATGTTTAAGGTCGAATTTAATTTTCAAGGTTTTCGGCGGGAACCAAAATTCAAAATGGCTCCCGCCGAAAAGACCAAAGTTCATATCTCAGCTTCTCCTAGTCCCAGATTGTTGTATATTGTCACTTTCTCTACTTTTTTGGTGCTAGGAATTCAATTCTCAGATACATTTCCTATTTCAAGGTCATGTTGAAGGTCAAATTTAATTTTCAAGGTCATTTTTTGCCCAAAAATCTCCATATCTCTAGAAAGTCACATATAATAATTATAGAGGGAGAGAGTTTTCTGTTTATTGGACAGGTCACTATCACTGTAGTGTCAATCTCACTGGGTGAGAACAGTGACTTAATTCAGGTTTAAGATGAACCGAAACTCAGAACTAAGTCACAGTGAAAGAATTGGATTTTATTAAAATAACACACACAAAAAACATCAGCTGTGCAAATATAAACTCACTTAACACCTACAATACCTGCCTCTATCTATAGTTTATTGATTCATTTAGAATTTTCTGCATACCGACCACTAGGGGGCCATTTTCCCAATGTGTTTGGGTGGTTTTTGAAAACCTTATGTCCATAACTAACACATTGCCAAATATCAAAAAGTTGTCACCAAGTGCACGGTTTTCATGAATTCCCTCCCAGCTAATAGGAACACAGGAAGAAATGAGAGTGAATGGAGACAAAGCGCAACATACCAAAGGGAAAAGTAAAGCTGAAATTGCTCCAGCACTGCACATAACATGCGATCAGGCATTCCCTGCAAATAACACACGACAGTTAGTCAACGTCATGGCTCATATGGTAAACAGGTAAACACTAGCACATGTACAGTACGGGCCCACCACGGCGGACATCCAGGCGGGGGGGGGGGAGGGCACACACTCACTGTGAGGCTCCTCATTGGTGCGTTCATCACCAGGACACGGAGGTGGGAACCAACCACGGATCGGAGAACCAGGAGAAGGTCCCGGAAAATCGGACGGTCCTGCGTTGGTCAGTGAACGGCAGCGGTCATGAGAGCGACGGTCTGAACGGAGGAGATTGTACTTAGAATTTGTACTTAGAATGTATTAAAGGATAGCCCCTTGAGATGTAACTGTAAAAAGATGTCTCATTTTCAAGGGGGTCCCATAAAATATACAACATTACAATAAATCACATTACAGTACAGACATACATGACATAAAACTAGAGTTGTCCCGATCCGATCACGTGATCGGAAATCGGGGCCGATCACGTGATTGCAGACTCGATCCGGACTCGGACGTTATGAGCCGATCAGGAATCGGATATATATATATCAGGGTTTCCGTTGTCCGGTAATTGCCGGACTTTTGTCCGGTAAAATATGCCGCAGTCCGGTATTTTATAATCTCTCCGGTCAAAATGTTCGGTGAAAATACTCACTGGCGCCGACATCCACGTGTGCGTTGATTTATGGTTCTGCGTCGCACCGACGCAGAGTCTACAGCGTAGGGTTCGCGGCGAGGCGCACCCTACGCACACGTGGAGTAGTGGGCTCGGAGCGGCAGCCATACACCGCATGTGCGGAGAGCACCGCATGCGCGGAGAGCACGCCTGTTTTGTTTTGAAGCTGAAGCAGCCCTATGCTATCATGTCTGTTGTGTGGAATTACTTCATATAATGATCAATCACTGAGATATATTGCGCACGACAGCCAGAACTCAGGCACCAAAGTCAACAAAAAAAAGTGCATGATGAGTTAATTAAATTATGAGAAGAAGAAGAAAAAGAAGGAAAAAAAAGGAAAAGGAGAAGTTCTCCTTTTCTTTTTTTTTTTTTTTTTTTTTTACCTTGTCTGCACACATATTATTGATTGATACCATGACGGTAGAAACCAAAAGTGTATATATGTGCATTATTGCTATATGTAATATATACATATATATATACGCACACATATGCGTACACATACATAAATATACACATACAAACCCAGTGTTTTTTTTTTTTTTTTTTTTTTTTTTTTGGGGGGGGGGGGGGTGACGACATCCACTGCCAATCCAGGAAGCAGGAACACACGGAGACACACGTCAAGCACTGGAAATCTGCAACAAAAAACCACAAACAAAGCACGAAACCGGCACGGAGCCAACCAAAACACGAACAGCAATCGACCTAAATCTTGAGATCTGATCGCAGTCTGAGCTAAGCTATCGCTACCGCTACCTAAACCCAAAAACTAGAGAGCCAGCATGCAGGTGAACAAGCCAGTGTGTATGTCTATGTGTGTGTGTGTGTATGTATATGATCATGCGTGTGTGTGTGTGTGTGTGTGTGTGTGTGTGTGTGTGTGTGTGTGTGTGTGTGTGTGTGTGTGTGTGTGTGTGCATGTGACTAAATGACTATATGTGTGTATGTGTGTGTGTGTGTGTGTGTGTGTGTGTGTGTGTGTGTGTGTGTGTGTGTGTGTGTGTGTGTGTGTGTGTGTGTGTGTGTGTGTGTGTAATAAACCAAACAAAGCTCCACCTGAAGTGTATCTATAGTGGGGGAGGGGGGGGAGCAACCCCGCCACCCGCGAGACCAGAGGCCGACAAGGAAGAGCCCGGAACCCAGGCCACCAGCAACCCCACAGAGGGGAGAAGTAGGAGGGAGGCAACCCACCGCCTGCGAGGCCCCCCCCCCACCCGGCGGCGGCCGAGGGGGCCCGCGGGCGGGGCCCCCTCGGCGCGGAAAGAAGCAGCCAGGGATCCCGCGGCGGCGGACCGCGACCCAGGCAATCCCCGGCCACCCGGTCCGGGCCGGACACGCGGCCAGGAGGCCCTCACCCTTCAGGCCAACGACCCCCACCCGGCAGGGGGCCAGCCTGCCCGGAGAGACAGAGCCGCCCCGGCCGCCGACGCGGGCAGGCGCACCCGTCCCCCACGAAAGTGGCCCTCCAAGACCAGAGGGGCGCCCCGCCGTAGAGGCAGCGGGGGGGACCGGAGACGGGCCCGGAGAGAGGGAACCCCCCAACAAGGCGACACCCGCGCAGGCCCGACAACGGAGGGCCCCAGACCCAGGCATCCCATTCATTCATCCATTCACCTATCCGATACCTATACTAATAATAATATAATATACTATACATAATAATAATAATAATACTAATAATAATAATAATAATAATAATAATAACCATCTTTGTATAGCCCCTTGAGATGTAACTGTAAAAAGATGTCTCATTTTCAAGGGGGTCCCATAAAATATACAACATTACAATAAATCACATTACAGTACAGACATACATGACATAAAACTAGAGTTGTCCCGATCCGATCACGTGATCGGAAATCGGGGCCGATCACGTGATTGCAGACTCGATCCGGACTCGGACGTTATGAGCCGATCAGGAATCGGATATATATATATCAGGGTTTCCGTTGTCCGGTAATTGCCGGACTTTTGTCCGGTAAAATATGCCGCAGTCCGGTATTTTATAATCTCTCCGGTCAAAATGTTCGGTGAAAATACTCACTGGCGCCGACATCCACGTGTGCGTTGATTTATGGTTCCGCGTCGCACCGACGCAGAGTCTACAGCGTAGGGTTCGCGGCGAGGCGCACCCTACGCACACGTGGAGTAGTGGGCTCGGAGCGGCAGCCATACACCGCATGTGCGGAGAGCACCGCATGCGCGGAGAGCACGCCTGTTTTGTTTTGAAGCTGAAGCAGCCCTATGCTATCATGTCTGTTGTGTGGAATTACTTCATATAATGATCAATCACTGAGATATATTGCGCACGACAGCCAGAACTCAGGCACCAAAGTCAACAAAAAAAAGTGCATGATGAGTTAATTAAATTATGAGAAGAAGAAGAAAAAGAAGGAAAAAAAAGGAAAAGGAGAAGTTCTCCTTTTCAAATAACAATATAAATAAAATGTTACCAAACAAAATGATGAATAAAAATTACCTGTAATGGCAGGCAACACATCAGCTGCAGATGCAGTCTCTCTGCTCATTAACATTTTTTATACTGACTTAAGAATGTTCAAGCTGCGCTCAGTGCTCAGATGTGCTCAGTTTACAGTACACATGTTAAAATATAATAAAAGGGTCATCCTGCATAATTTTCTTTTCTCTTCTTCATTTTTTATTGTTTTATAAAAGTATCGGATCGGGACTCGGTATCGGCAAGTCCTCAAAATCAAAGGACTCGGACTCGGACTCGGGGGCAAAAAAACCTGATCGGGACATCCCTACATAAAACACAAACAGACATCTTGCTCACCCTCCCACACACAACCCCTACACACATAAGTCTAGTTACAAAATAGACTAATTGAATAACTGAAACAATGAGATAAATATAACATAACAGAGAGAAAAGAAAAAATAAATACATAAATAAATAAATAAAACTAAATAAATAGAAAAAAGGACAAAAAACATAGGCAATTTGTTTTAAGATGAGAATATAATGCCAACTTAAAACAATGAAAAGAGGAAGATTATTCCAATCTGATGGAGCTTTAAAATGAAATGATCTTTTACCAACCTCTTTTGAAATTCTAGGAACAAAGAAAAAAGGAAAATCCATATGTCTGAGTGAGTATGGAGAGTTATATAGAATCATGAGTTCTTTTAAATATGGAGGACAGTGAAAATAAACACATTTAAAAAGGAAGTGAAGCCGGTGAAACTGACTCTAGATTTGGGTTGAAACCAGTTTAATGAATCAAACATAAAACAAAGACGTGTTTCTGAAAGGACAACGTTACACAAATCTACATAATGAATTAAATAAAACAGTCAGAGGTTTAAGATGGGGATCTGGAGTATTGTGATAAACAATATCTGCATAATCAACCAGTGGTAGTTTGATGAGAAATGAACCTTTTTCTGACAGGAAGTGAAACAGTTGATTGAACGAGTTGGTTGAGGAGAGGAGCGAGAAGACAGTTTCACTCATCAGCAGACGTCTCATCCCTCACTAAACCAAGGGCCAATCCCAATGTTCACCCTACTCACTACCATTAGCCCTAATAAGAAGCCACAGGCGTAGGCCCCTTGTAATCTTCCCTAGGGATTGGGACACCACTTGATACGTCACTGGGGGCATCCCCTGATCAGACAGACGTTAGTTTGGTGCAGATCGGACCTGTACTTTTCGATGGGCGGGGCTTTGAAACTTCCCCTTTTCCAACATTCGAACGGAGGCAGTTGCCACAACATTTGACCAAACCAAGTAAAACTTGACCTGTGGCCTCCATATGGGGCCTAGATTGGGCTTGCCAAGTTTCAACTCTGTGAACCCTCTGCAACGCCAACTAGCTCTGTGGAAGTCGTACAGCCACGGGATCAAAAGATCCCAGCAAAGGGCCTTCTGCATTGCAACATAGTCAAACTCAGCCTCCCAGCTCAAAGCGTTTGAATTATTCAAAAAACACACAAAAAAGGCCCGAAAAAGGCACCACACACAGTGACCTTTGGCACTTCCGAAGGTCACACAGATCTGAAACTCGGCACAGTGGATGAGAGTCACCTCCTGATACAGAGTCTAGAATTTCAGCCTCCTAGCTCAAAGCGTTAGTGAACTATGCAAAAATAGACACGAAATAGGCCTCATAGGCAAACCTATAACAATACATAACAAACCTCCTGTGCCTACTGAGCATTAATAACATCATAATCGAAGGAGAACTAATTAAAAAGGATGTCCTTAACATGAACCTATTGTATTATTGAATTATCAAGGACACTTTCGTGTTTTTGTGTTTAGAAATGTTAAAGATGTTAAAAGAAAACCATAACACAATGAGGAAAATACCGTGATGAACAAGTCGTGCCCAGAGCGTGTCTCGAACCACAATCTCCCAGACCACAGTCAACTGCACTAACCAGTCGGCCAAATGCTGATGTGTTGCCCAGGCGGGCAAGGCCTTATCTATCTGTGGTCGTTACACTATGTTCCAAAAAGTATTGTTTTTAATGGACAAGATCCGGCATTTTACGTTGAATTCTATTGTTCAGGTTTTAAAATTCTAGCTAAATACATAATAAAGGGAGGTGAGGTATGAGCTTCATAACAAACTTCTGTGCCTACTGAGCATTAATAACATGGGGTTAGCCATAGAAAGGGGCGATAACAGCCTCCTGCGCCTACTAGTAGGTAGAGTAGGGCCCTACTGGCCCATATCTATGGGATGATTGTTATCGTTTTATCCTTCATTCAATGGTATGACAGCAGTCAAATCGGGTGACGGATCCCATTGACTTCGCATAGTACTATATCCGTGGTGCTCCCATTAAAACCTCAATAAAACACCGCTAAAACAGCGTTAAAAACATGCTTTTACAAACTGACAGTAACAAACAGTACCTTGCGCCACAAAAACTCATAATTTAGCCACTATAATAAAAAATAATATATAAATAATAATAATGTCATAATCCGTGTATATATCACGACAACGGATCCCATTGACTTTGCATGGTACAATATCCGTGGTGCTCACACGGAATTATACCATTTTCCGTGTTGGTACCACGGAAAATAGTGGTGAGAGGTCGTGGGCATTTCACGGATTTTTGTGAGATCAGGTTGTTTTCAACAAAAGGCAGACTACAGAAAAGGAAAAAAAGATACTTATAAGAAGAAAACGAAACGAACGAACAAAACAAAGAAAATGGAAAATGAACAAAGAAGAGAAGAAAATAAATGTGGTCACTCACGATTGAGGACAGCATCATTTAGACGGTTGGATATTTAATATCCAGATCTACTGATGTTAGAGAGGTTTAGTGAGAACTGAATTGTTGTAACAAAAACCCAGTGATTGGGGTTGAAGGTGCAGGAGGACCGAGCAGCTGCAGAACCTTTTATAATCGTTTAAGCCTCATCAAGACAAGAAACCGTCCGTCCCGTAAACCCCCGCGTATTTAGCAGCAACTTTCCCGTGTAATTGCTGCACTTAACATATGCAGATGGAGACGTGATGAAGAGAACACTAGATTACAGGTTGGGAGTGCGATTATGTGGGAGTCTAGGTGGCAAAGTCTGCAATTACTCCCTCGTTGGGAGGAAGAACTCGCTCCTCGGGGGAGCGGCGTGATCTCGGGCAGAATAATTGTGCTTATTCCAGCCCTCCGTGTTTTATTAAGTTTTATTCCTGAGTTTTGGCGGCGACAGCGTCTTCTCAGGGGACGGAAGTTTAGCGGATGTTTGTACTGATCTTTACTGTTTTATCTTTCCAGAAGTTACACAAATGGGGTTTAGGTGTTGGTACAATCTCATAACGGTGAACTTTGATCAGGTTCATTTCTCAGCAATGACACTAAAGATAGTTGGAACAAGCATTAAAAGTTGTAATGTGAAATTAGCAGCATTCTGCTGTCATCCGTCCAGGAATATACATACACATATATATATATATACACAATATACATATATATATATATACACAATATACATATATATATATATATATATATATATATATATATATATATATATATATATATATATATATATATATATATATATATATATATATATACACAGGACTGTCTCAGAAAATTAGAATATTGTGATAAAGTTCTTTATTTTCTGTAATACAAAAATGTCATACATTCTGGATTCATTACAAATCAACTGAAATATTACAAGCCTTTTATTATTTTAATATTGCTGATTATGGTTTACAGTTTAAGATTAAGATTCCCAGAATATTCTAATTTTTTGAGATAGGATATTTGAGTTTTCTTAAACTGTATTACTGCAAAAGTGCTTCTGAGCAGGATTCAAACAGCAGAACGTGAACCTGACCTGAACCACGGAGGAAGGAGACGGACCAGCAGGGAGCAGGGGAATATCAGATATACACAGAAGGGTTAACGAGACACAGGTGACGACAATCCTGGTTTAGACTCATGTTCAGGAAATCTGTTAATGTTTCACTATTCTGTCTTTGGGATCATTTTAAAGGAGAACTTTTTAAGCATTCATTGAAGCTGAGATGTGATACATTTCCTGAATCCTTATGGTCCTGAGAGTATTCCAGGTTTTGTATTTTGTGTCTCTGTTGTTCCTAGATGACACAGGGATAAAAGATAGTAAATCATTTAGGAGAAAATGGTGTAAAAATGTGTGTTGTTTCTAGTTTAAAGAGCTGCAGTGACCTCTATGTTGGTCAGAAACATTCACATCTTAGCTTGAATGAATGCTTAAAATGTCTCCTTTAAAATGATACCAAAGACAATATAGTGAAACATTAACAGATTTCCTGTACATGAGTCTAAACCAGGATATGCAGCAGCATCTAAATGTAATTTTCTGAACTTCATGAGCTGATAATTATGATCCAGCTGCCACTCAGGAAGGTTTTATACCAGAATATCATCTACAGACATAGATATATATATATATATATATAAAAATTATAAGTAAGTTTTGTCACCTTGAGTGGTTCTGATATCTGCTCTGGAACACGGACTAAATCAGGGCCGATGGAACCAGGGAAGTAAAGACAGATCTGAAACAAAGACACGGAATTTTCAAAATAAGGAAAAATGCCCCCCCTGACCCCAAACCTACAGTAGATGCCCAGTATGGTTGAATTTCTGCTGACCAACCTGTGTCCTTTATCATGAAAAGGAACCTGAGAGGAACTTTAGGTGCGTGGTTTCTAATGTCATTGTGGACACAGTTCTGCAACAGTTGTCTGGCAGGTTTTCCAATCTTCAGCTTGTGTGTGAGAAATTCATCACTAAAATGGAGCACATGACAAAAGCTGAGCTGGAGGAATCATCCTGACTACCTGTGATGTTTCCAGAGATAGTATTCTAGAGATAAACCCAGCAAGACGTCTACTGAAGGGTTACAAGGTTCTTGAAAAGTTAAATTTCCTCATACAGGAGAATCTTGATTTGGTGTTTCCAAATTTGACAGTAGCCCTCAGAATATTCCTGACCTCTGACCTCTGACCTCTGACCTCTGACGGTTGATCTGCCCAGAGATCCTTCAGTAAGCTGAAGCTGATCAAAACAAACCTTCAATCGAGTATAAGAAATGATCGCTTGACCCAGTTAGCAGTGATCTCTATTAAAACACACACTACGTTTCCATCAGTCAAAATTCAGGTTATTGCTAATATTCCGGTTACTGAGACATTGGGAATATTCCGTTTACATGGTGATTAATCATTTGGGATATCTGGATCAAACCAGCGACGCTGGCGTGCCTGTAACGTATTGCATCCTCTCAAAAGGAAGGTAGCTGCACCCAGCGTCGCCACCCGTCCCTTGAAATACGGAATCGTTACGTAATTGGGAATTAAAACTGCGTTCCGTATTGAACCAATACTGAACGCAGTTTATTCCGTATTACAATTGTCCCATGATGCACGTCTGTCACACGCGCACACATGAACAACGAACCAACAATAATGAACAAAATAAAGGACAGGATATATTAAATAAAGACGGCAACATGTGTTGGTTCACTCTCTGTTATTTATTGATGTCATAATATACAGGTGAAGGTTGGAAAATTAGAATATATTGCAAAACTTGTTTCATTAAATTCAACTAAAGGTGAAACAAACATATTATTTCCCACTACCTGCAAAGTGAGATATTTCAAGCCTTTATTTGTTATAATTTTGATGATTATGACTCACAGTTTATGAAAACCCCAAATAAAAAATCTTAAAAAATGTGAATATTTTATGAAATCAATAAACAATGAAAATCATCAAAATTATAACAAATAAACGCTAAAAATATCCTGCTTTGTAACTGTAACTATGTAATATATTAGTTTGACCTTTTAGGTTGAATTATTGAAATAAATTAACTTTTACACCATATTCTAGTTGAATTATTGAAATAAATTAACTTTTACACCATATTCTAGTTGAATTATTGAAATAAATTAACTTTTACACCATATTCTAGTTGAATTATTGAAATAAACTAACTTTTACACCATATTCTAGTTGAATTTTTGAAATAAATTAACTTTTACACCATATTCTAGTTGAATTATTGAAATAAATTCACTTTTACACCATATTCTAGTTGAATTATTGAAATAAATTAACTTTTACACCATATTCTAGTTGAATTATTGAAATAAATTCACTTTTACACCATATTCTAGTTGAATTATTGAAATAAATTTACTTTTACACCATATTCTAGTTGAATTATTGAAATAAATTCACTTTTACACCATATTCTAGTTGAGTTATTGAAATAAATTCACTTTTACACCATATTCTATTGTTCCGCCCTTCACCTGTAGCTTATTCTACATCTAGGCTGATGTGGATGTACACAGCATGCTGGTTGTCTGTCTGTACAGTCATGCAAGTTCAACGCTATCAAAGACAAGCATTTTGTTTTTTCATATAAAATAAATACATTTTTATGCAGTTTAGAAGTTTTGGGGATTTTCCCTTTTTTTGGCTCCTACGCTGCTGAAATCGGGGCGTCCCTTATTTCTATTTCTGAAAGGTGGCGACCGTACCTGGACCCATCTGGACCCCTAAGCCCCTAAACCAGAGTAAACCGTCTCTCATCCACAATAACATTCTGCTCATGAACCACCACCCACGGCGCATGCGCGTCCCGCTGCTACACTTTACAATGAAAACATGAACCAAATCCCCGCATCCAAACGAGCCGGCTGACGTCACACCGCCAGGGTTACCATGGGAACGGCCGGACCGGAGATGCTGCTGATGCTGGAACCAGATCAGGAAATAAAAACCCGCACCGACGGCCCGGTGGTGAGGGTAAAGGTGCATGAAACCTGAACCCCCGCTGCGGGGACGCGGGCCCGCTCTGGAGAGATCCGGCTCTCCCGCAGGTCCCGGGGAACCGACGGGCGTCGGTTCCCCGGGACCAGCAGGAGAGCCGGGTCAGGGAGGAAGGTGCGGGTCCGTGCGGGATCGATCACTCACATCAGGTTCCTGGTCCTGCGTGGATCCTTGGCCGTGACATCACCCTGAGAGCGTGCGTGAGGAGAGCGGGGGCCGCGGGAGCGCGCAGCGTCCAATCACATCAGGAGGAAGAGGCTGCTGCGGCTGCGCGCAGGTGTTTCCATGGTAACCGTCAGATTCTCCTCCTCCAGACCCGGAAGCGCTTTCAGGGGAATCTCTCACCATAATAAACCTCAGCTGATGAAGCAAAGAGCTGCTTCTGGTTTTAGGGTATAGAGATGATATAGAGAAATCATCCTCTTTTCAATGTTTTTTTAAATAAGGTTAAGGTTCTACATAATTTCAAATCCCTCTCCAACTTATTCCAAACAATAATAATAAATAACAATAATAAAAGGCTTGCAATATTTCAGTTGATTTGTAATGAATCCAGAATGTATGACATTTTTGTTTTTTTAATTGCATTACAGAAAATAAAGAACTTTATCACAATATTCTAATTTTCTGAGACAGTCCTGTAAATGTGTATATATATATATATATATATATATATATATATATATATATATATATATATATATATATATATATATATATATATATATATATATATATATATATACCTGTGTGTGTATATATATATATATATATATATATATATATATATATATATATATATATATATATATATATATATATATATATATATGAAATACTGGACTAAGATCCAGCAGCAGAAGAAACGATGCTCAACCTGAATCTGTTCTGATAAATGTAATTTAAGACCTTAATTATTGCTGACTCAGCGCAGTGATTTGGTCTGAAGCCAAACTGAAATCTGTCTAAAAATACCAAATGCAACTTTCTCTATAATTTTCCTAACAAAGGGACGATTAGAGACGTTTAATTGTAATTGTTTAACGCCGACGCTTCTCCTCTCCAGACAGCTGCACTTTCCACAGTGAAAATATTCATCAGTGACAATTTCCATCAAGTCTGTTTCTACAGTAAAGACGCAAAAACCTTTCTGAAAAAGCAGGTTGGTGAGGTGTTAAACATGTGGATGAATTTAGTTTCTTAACTACACCGACCACCATCAACCTGCTGCAGAGCTGCAGGATCCAGGGTTTGGTTTGGATGTTTTGGAGGTTTTTATTTAGTTTTTTTTCTTTGGTTTACGTGTTCTGATGAAATCAGGATTCCTGTCCCGGGGGAGGTTGGTCAGGTTGTTGTTGAGATATTTCTGCTGTTAATGTCGGACTCAGCCCTCTCATCTAAAGAAAGTCCAGTACGTTGCACATGGGTACTGTTACTAATAACTATAATACGAGTATTAGGGCCAAACTAAGACAAAAAATATTGGAAATTACAAGAATAAAGTCATAATAATATGAGAATAAAGTCGTAAAATTATGAGAATAAAGTCATAATGTAGCGAGAATAAAGTCGTAATTTATGAGAATAAAGTCGTAATATTATGAGAATAAAGTCGTAATATTATGAGAATATAATTTATGAGAACTCTAACAGGAAGAGCATCTTCTCCCTGTGTTAAAATGAGGAATATTGAGCATCTTGTGAAGTTATATTTATATATTTATAATATATTTAATATTATGACTTTATTCTCAAAATATTTTGACTTTATTCTCGTAATTTCCTTTTTTTTTCTTCTTAGTTTGGTCCTAATACTCCGTCGTACTATAAATTAAAAAAGCTCTTTTTTCCTTTTTTTCTTCTTTTTTCTTTTTTTTTCTTTTTTCTTCTTTTTTTCTCTTTTTTTCTTCCTTTTTCCTTTCCTTTTTAATCTCAACATTTTGACTTTTTTCTCGAAATTTTGACTTTTTTCTCGAAGTGCATAATGAAAAAAAGAAAAAGTTCTAGCTAATACAGAAACATGCAGCATGTGTGTCTTCATTCTAATTCTGATACAAGACTTTTCATTTTTTGCGGCTCCAGACATATTAGTTTTTTGTGTTTTTGGTCCAATATGGCTCTAAAACATGTTGGGTTGAGACTCCTGGTCTGGGCCATGAAGTTTATCCTTGTTTTAATGAGCGTTGTCACTTTTTCTGTAATTATTGATTCATTTTGTCAAGTTTCTGTTCACTTGTTCGTTTATGGGATGTCATAGTGTCATGTTGATCATCTAAAGTGATTATAAAGTCTCTTATCTGCTCTTTAAGAAAGAATCCTGCTCAGAAATGTTGGTGTCTGATACCGTTTTACATTCCGTTTCAACTTATATTTCCAGTAAAAATATGCATCTTTTGTAGCGTTACTATTCTGTTCTACTTCATTTTCCTCTCAAAGACCTGGAAACAGAAACATTGTGGCGTAGAATTGTTTAATTCACTGCACAAATTGTAACAGATTACTTTTGTAATCCTGTATTTGACCCGGTCTTTGTACGTTTTGACCGTAAAGAAACGTAATTCTTGCCATTGTAAGAATGAGATGAACCTGCTGGATCTACTGCCCTTACTGACTAACAACTGGTGCTTTTATTATTTTACCTCTTTTCTTATCATTTTATTTCATTTTATTTGTTATTTATTCCATTTGATTGTATTGTATTATTATTTCTTATTTATATTTCCCTTTTTAATTAACTCGTTACTGTTTAACCCTGGTGCTGTCAAGGAAGGAGGAAGAGAAGAAGGGAGGAAGGAAGGAAAGAAGGGAGAAGGAAGGAAGAATGAAAAGAAGGAAAGAAAGAAGAAAGGAAGGAAGGAAGGAAAGAAGGAAGGAAGGAAGGAAGAAAGGAATTAAGGAAGAAAGGAAAGAAGGGAGAAGGAAGGAAGGGAGAAAAGAGGAAGGGAATAAGGAAGGAGAGAGCACGTAGGACACGTAGTTCGGGAGGGGGGGGGGTCGGTGTCAATCGATACTTGGCCCTCCCTCCTCCCTGTTTTTATGGCATTAATCACACGCACTCAACACCAGGGGCGGGAGGGGGTCCCACATCACCCGCGTTCCCTCACTGGCCTGGGACAGGTGGGTCGGGTTACCCGGGCCTGGCGGGGCCCGCCGTGCAGCCTGGGGTGCCTTCTGGCGGTGCTGGACCCCCCCGGGGAGGGGAAACGGTGCGTGATTGTATGTCTGTGTCGGTGAGAATGCGGTATGGAAGGGTCCTGCCATGGAGGATTTGAGCCTCCATTGGCAGGACATCAAAACTTAATAATTTATCAATATTATATTATACAAAGATGGTTATTATTATTATTATTATTATTATTATTATTATTATTATTATTATTGTGATTGTATATTATATTATTACTAGTATAGATGTCGGATAGGTGAATGGATGAATTAATGGGATGCCTGGGTCTGGGGCCCTCCGTTGTCGGGCCTGCACGGGTGTCGCCTTGTTGGGGGGTTCCCTCTCTCCGGGCCCGTCTCCGGTCCCCCCTGCTGCCTCTGCGGCGGGGCGCCCCTCTGGTCTTGGAGGGCCACTTTCGTGGGGGACGGGTGCGCCTGCCCGCGTCGGCGGCCGGGGCGGCTCTGTCTCTCCGGGCGGGCTGGCCCCCTGCCGGGTGGGGGTCGTTGGTCTGGAGGGTGAGGGCCTCCTGGCCGCGTGTCCGGCCCGGACCGGGTGGCCGGGGATTGCCTGGGTCGCGGTCCGCCGCCGCGGGATCCTTGGCTGCTTCTTCCCGCGCCGTGGGGGCCCCGCCCGCGGGCCCCCTCGGCCACCGCCGGGGGGGGGGCCTCGCAGGCGGTGGGTTGCCTCCCTCCTACTTCTCCCCTCTGTGGGGTTGCCGGTGGCCTGGGTTCCGGGCTCTTCCGTGTCGGCCTCTGGTCTCGCGGGTGGCGGGGTTGCTCCCCCCCCCCACTATAGATACACTTCAGGTGGAGCTTTGTTTGGTTTATTACACACACACACACACACACACCCACACACACACACACACACACACACACACACACACACACACACACACACACACATACACACACACACACATATAGTCACTTAGTCACATGCATTTACACACACACACACACACACACACACACGCATGATCATATACATACACACACACACACATAGACATACACACTGGCTTGTGCACCTGCATGCTTGCTCTGTAGTTTTTGGGTTTAGGTAGCGGTAGCGATAGCTTAGCTCAGACTGCGATCAGATCTCAAGATTTAGGTCGATTGCTGTTATTGTTTTGGTTGGCTCCGTGCCGGTTTCGTGCTTTGTTTGTGGTTTTTTGTTGCAGATTTCCAGTGCTTGACATGTGTCTCCGTGTGTTCCTGCTTCCTGGATTGGCAGTGGAGGTCGTCCCCCCCCCCCCCCCAAAAAAAAAAAACAAAAAAAAAAACACTGGGTTTGTATGTGTATATTTATGTATGTGTATGCATATGTGTGCGTATATATATGTATATATATTAAATATAGTAATAACACACTTAATACACTTTTGGTTTCTACCGTCATGGTATCAATCAATAATATGTGTGCAGACAAGGTAAAAACAAAAAAAAGAAAAAAAAAAAAAAAAAAGGAAGGAGAGAGCAGGAGGAAAGAAGGAAGGGAAAAAGAAGGAAGGGAGAAGGAAGGAAGGAAGGAAGGAAGGAAAAGGAAGGAAGGAAGGAAGGAAGGAAGGAAGGAAGGAAGGAAGGAAAAGGAAGGAAGGAAGGAAGGAAGGAAGGAAGGAAGGAAGGAAGGAAGGAAGGAAGGAAGGAAGGAAGGAAGGAAGAACGAAAAGAAGGAAAGAAAGAAGGAAGAGAGAAAAGAGGAGAATTAGGTAATTTTGACCCAAAGACAGTACAAGGTTAATTGTGTTTTGCTGCTTTTAATGTTGATGTAAATCACTTTGAATCACATTGTGTTAAATTGTTCTGTATAAATAAACTTCCCTCGCCCATAAAAGCTCAGTTTTATTTCTCCCTCCGACCTGTGAGGAAGATCTGTGTGTCCATTCTCCGTCCCTCCTGCTTTCATTTCACTCTTCTTTCCTTTCCTAAGGTCTAAGTTCACCTTGTGGTTTGCATTTATCACCAGAGAACATTAAAAAGTCAGGAGGGGGAAAAGCTGCAGCTCAGAAATCATCTGGAAAAGCAGGACGGGGGAAAAAGTGAAACCAAAAAATTAGAAAAACAGTCTGCTTTTAATTCCCCGTCCAGCGAGTGGCCGGGCGTTTGGTTCCTGGCACGATTCCCTGCGCTCGGCTGCTGCCCAGAACTGATTCAGAATAATAAAAGACACTTGTAGAGGAGGCTAACGCCGGGCCGGGCCAGCCTTCTCTTTCCCTCTCACTCTCTCTTCCTGTCCTGTCCGTTTACGGAGTGAAAGGTTTGGGGAAATTCCTTCGAGCTACTTCACTTCAGGTTTGTTCGGTGGGGATTTAAACATGCACACGGAGGCTTTCAAGTTCACGCTGCTGCTGCTGATCCTGCTCTGCACCGTCCAGGACACTCTGTCACAGTCGCTGAGGTGAGTTTCCACAACTCTACGGAATATTCTGGAGTTACTTTAGGGGGAAAAGAGTAGAGGAGAAGTAAAAGGGAGGTGCAGAATGTGGCCGATGGGGCAAAGCCTGGAAAAATGCAGTGAGTGAGGGAAATGTTAGAAAAGCATAACAAAGCAGGGATAGAGTTGAGTTTGTTGTCATTAGGGCCCGAGCACTGACAGTGCTCGGGCCCTAATGTATCTGTAGGAAATGTTTTTATTTTTCCGACCAAAGGAGGGCCTTTTTTCCCCCTAAACGTGCCCCAAAAGTCACCAAATTTTGCACCAATCCAGGCCTGGTGATAAATGTGATATTTAATGGTTTGCATTAATGGGCGTGGCCTAACGGCTCAACAGCGCCCCCTAGAAAACTTTGTGCCTCAAGCCCCACAATACGGTTTGACGTACATGCACGGAAATCGGTACACACCTGTATCATGTCACAACTTAAAGAAAAGTCTCTTGGTGCCATGGCCGAAACCGAACAGGAAGTCGGCCATTTTGAACATTTTGAATTAATCGTGTAATTTTGGCGCAATTTATGCCATTCCTTTGGCTGTTAATACGGCCCGAACCGTAACGTGCACCCAGGTGAGTTATACATCAAAATGTGCGTCTCCATCCTGCGACGACGCGCATTACTTTTCTCAGTCAAAAGTGTTACCGTGGCGATGCTAGACGCCAAAAAGCGCGCCCCCTCCTTCATCTGATTGGTCCATATTTGATAGTTCCTACTTTCTGCTATAACTTTTGAATAGTTTGACATAAAGAGTCATGGTGGCGTCATCAGACTCGGTTTTGACTCCTTGACCTTCATTGGTGAAAATTGCTCGCGCGAGGGCCAGTTCATCGCTGCTTGGAGCTTTAATTTCTTCCTGTTTCTGAGCTTGTCAGCTGTTAAAACAACGCACTCCAAGTCCTGAGGCGAAAGCTTCAGATACTCAGATCCTGTCTGAGCAGAGATATGTTCGATTCTGTGGTTATAAACTCTGCAATCTAACTTTATATTCCTCAGAGGGGACAAGAGGAAGCAGTGTGAGACAATTATTTCCTTTTGTGTCCATTGTCTTCTTCTCTACTCACTGTTCTCGCTGGTCATGACGCATATTTATGTCTTTGTCTTCCTGTGGTACAGATGGAGCTCTGTTCCAAGCAGTGGTGTATAATCCAGGTGTATAATCCAGGTCCATAAAGTAAAAATCCAGTCCAGCAGTTGTTCCAACCATCACTAAACCAGCTCCTCTGCAGGTAGATGGTCCTTAGTGAAAACACCTGTTCTAAATGTACTGGCTGATCCACAGGTTTATGTTTTAATGAGCAAATATCAGCTTAATGTAAAGAAAATTGTTTGACTAATGGTGCTTTGAGACTGACCCCATTTCAAAATTGGTCTTAATTTAAGATTGATTCAAAACTATTTTTGACTTTCTTACTTTATGACACCTGGATTAATTCAATTCAATTCAATTGTATTTATATAGCGTCTAATACAACAAAAGTTGTCTCCAGACGCTTTCCAGTGATCCAGAACATGAACATAAACCTCCGAGCAATTATTACATAAACAATGTCAGGTAAAAATTCCCCTAGTGGGAGAAAAACCTTAAGCCAAACAGTGGCAAGAAAAACTCCCCTTTAGGAGGAAGAAACCTGGACCAGGACCAGGATCATAAGGGGGGACCCTCCTGCCGAGGGCCAGACTGGGGGGTCAGGGACGACAACAGCACAGCAGGCAGGTGGAAGCAGCAACGGGATGACCAGAGGGGGTGGGGACTCCAGGCCAGCACGCAGCTCCCGAAGCTCCGGCCCAATCAGCAAGTACCAGGTTGGGGTGCAGGGTCGGGGAAAGGTTGAGAAGGGGCAGGGCCAGGGAGAGGAGCCTTGACGGATAAACCTCTCCCCCGCCTGCCCGGGCCGTTACCCTGACCGGGTCGTTACCCTGACCGGGCCGTTACCTTGACCGGGCCGTTACCTTGACCGGGCCGTTATCCTGACCGGGCCGTTATCCTGACCGGGCCGTTACCCTGACCGGGCCGTTACCCTGACCGGGCTGTTACCCTGCCCCTCTCACTCCCACGCTGCAGGATCCGGTGTTGTGCATTCAGAGATGCTCTTCACCACCGGCAGAGGATGCTGCAACATGTACAAAAGAGAAAAAAAAGGGGGGCCAGGACAAGAAACTACAGGAGCGATGGACAAAAATGATAGCTATGAGATATTTATAATAAATAAAAATGGAAATGGAGAAGAGAGGAAGGGAAAAGGAGAGGAGAAGAAGGGTGATGTTCACCGCCCAGCGGATCATGTTGGTGCCCCCTGCAGCATAAGCCTATAGCAGCATATCTACCACCAAGCTATATTTGAGACTAACTATTATAGTTTTGTTCTATAGCTGCGACTATGACTACTGACTCTAACACACTAGAGTTTACACTACCTAGAGATTTACCAACACCAGCTAGAGGTTTACTAAACACTAACTATAGGCTTTACTAAACAGAAAGGTTTTAAGTTTAGTTTTAAAGGTGGAGGTTTTAAAGGTTATAATCCAAGATTATACACCTGGATTATACACCTCTGTAAACTCCTTTACTAGTTGTGTTTTTGTTGCTGTTGAGAAGCTTTAGCAGCTTTTAGCAGCCCGGTTCCCTCGGCTCAGAGAGGATGAGACTTCAGTTTCTGGGTGTGAGGAGTTTTCCTGGGGAGGTTCGGTGATGCAGGTCACCACTTGATTGATTGATCTTCAGATTCCTGCGCGAACACAAGCAGCCCTTGTTGAATACTGACCTGAACTGAAAACTTTAATCAGCCAAGAGGAATATTACAACGTTTGTAGTGTAATTAACCAAAATAAGTATTCTACGTTTTGAAAATCCCATCATTTCCAGGAACCTGCATAAATATCTGTTAAGGTGCTGTGAGCAGCCAAACCTACAGGGGGCAGTGTAACGAGAAGATAAAGTCATGCTAGCCAATCAGAATCCTGGAAAAAAACATCAACAAATGACACGAGTAACTTCCAGTTACTTCCAAGATGAACCAGAGTCTTTGGTTTGGAGTGACAGAGAAGTGGAGTTACTTTTAAGTGTGACTTTAGAATATAAAACAGGTAAAATACAAGAAAATATTGACGGTTACAAACTAATTGTAACCACAGGTGTCACTCATGACGCTGGTGACGTTTCTGTCTCATAATGTGACGTTCTGAAGCCTAAATGTCCGTTTCTCTCCGTTTACAAGCAAACGTGGAGACAGAGTTTGCTTCCAAATCTCCAGTTTTCAGAAATGATGGTTTTTGGATACTTTGAGCTTCGTTTTCGTGTAAATGAACGGACAAAACGCATGAAAACACCAGCGTTTTTGCTCCGTGGAAACGGGGCCTTAGACAGCATGGGAGAGTTAGAAAAGGTTGATATTTACAACAGATATCAGTCCGTCCTTCACCGTCAACGCTGATGCTGATGAAGATCAGCTGAGACGTAAAGCTGAGCCTCAGAGAATAATGTGCTCAAATCACCACTGACCATTCAATTGAATTGAAATCCTTATTTCGAGCATATTAATTATAAACACAGAAAAAAAAAACAATTACACAAAACATCAGAAAAAGAATACAAATAAACATTCATTAAACACAATCAAAAGGAAATAAACCTTCATGGCCGAAAAGAAGTAGTTGGAAGTAAAAAACGTATGAGGTCCTACCGATTGTTTCTATTTCAATTTTGCTTGAATACAAAATAATAAAAAAACATATAAAAGCAAGCTTTACTTTATCAAAAAATATATACCTGTTATTACATTATAAAAATACTACAGCACTTCATTACAATATTATACCTGAGCATTATAAATAATAATAATATAAATAATTATAATAATATGTAAATATATATATATATATATATATATATATATATATATATATATATACATACATTTTTTTTTTTTTTTTTTTTTTTTTTTTTTTGGCACAAATCATTTCTTTGTATTTGCTTTTGAACCTATAGATCGGGGGTCGGCAACCTGCGGCTAAAAGAAAGTGGCTCCCTGGAGCTTTTTCAAAAATGTTTGACCTTTTTTTTCCTTCTTTTTCTTCTTCTTTTTTTCCTTTTTTTCCTTTTTTCTTCCTTTCTCCTTTCCTTTTTAATCTCAAATTTAATCTCGACATTTCAAATTTTTTCTCGACATTTTGACTTTTTTCTTGAAGTGCATAATGCAAAAAAAAAATCTTCCCCCAGTTCTAACTAATATAGAAACATGCAGCATGTGTTGTCTTCATTCTAAGGCTGACACAAGACTTCATTTTTTGCGGCTCCAGACATATTTGTTCTTTGTGTTTTTAGTCCAATATGGATCTAAAACATTTTGGGTTGCAGACCCCTGCTGTAGACGATCGTCTGAATGTGAAGATTCCAGGAGGAAAACTTGCTGACTCCGTTATAAATGAACTTTGTGTAACAGCCTCCCAAAACCTGGAAACAGAAACACCAGGAGTTTCATTTCAGTGATTCACCATCAGCAACATTTGAGCTGTTTGTTTGAAATAAATCTCCTTCATCCAAACCTGACAGCTTACCAACATAAAGAAACGTCCAGGATAGAAAGAATGCCAGACGGCGTCCAAGGGAAACACTTTCACAAGCAAAACATTCCAAACCAACAGCTGCTGCTTTTGTCTAATAAGGTTTTAATCGGGGCTGTTTATTTGTGCGTGTAGGGATTGCTTTTCTAAAACTGACCTAAACAGTCGCTCCACTACGGTGGCGGAGACCCGCCATTGCTGCAAATAAAAGTAGCGCTGCAAACAGAAACAAACGCCGCTGCAAGTTAAAGAAACGCTGCAAATAGAAACAAACGCTGCTGCAAATTAAAGAAACGCTGCAAAAATAAAGAAACGCCGCTGCAAATTAAAGAAACGCTGCAAATACAATAATAAACGCTGCTGCAAATGAAAAAAAACGAAACAAATTAAAAAGCCACAACAGAAGTGAATTAGCGGGGACTATTTTTGCTGATGCACCGGTGTTTTTTACGTGAGAGGAGAAGAAGAAGACGAAGAGGACGTAAGTGAAAAGGAAGAAATAAGAAGTGCGAGGAATAAGAAGAACAACGAACAAGAAAAAAAGTGAACAGGTTAGTGTTCAACGTCGCTACGTGTCATTTTTTCCTTTTTCTCCTCTCACATTAAAAAACACCGGTGCATCAGCAAAAATAGTCCCCGGTAATTCACTTCCGTTGTGGCTTTTTTATTTGCATCGTTTTTTCGAAGTTGCGAAGTCTTTTTCAAACCTCGCCAGAATAAAGGCTGATTTATGGTTCCGCATTACACCATCGCAGAGCCTACGGCGTAGGTTACGCGGCGACGCGCCGTATGCCGTACCCTACGCCGTACCCTACGCCGTACCCTACGGCGGAGGCTCTGCGTCGATTTAACGAGGAACCATAAATCAGCTCCCGAGTTCTCATCCCGAAATTTTCGGAGCAAATTTCTTAACAGACGTTATTTGGATAAACTGAGCCCAGGTTGGGGATCTTAACGGTTACTTTTACACCTGAAAAAATATTAAAACTTAATAAAGTGGCATATTAACAGCGCTACAGCGGAAATTAAAACAGCTTTTAGCTCTGGGCTTCCTGATATGTTGTGACGTATGTGCAAACGTAACTACGCAGTCGCTTACGTACCCAAAATTTAGGGGTGTTGCTGAAAAGTAGGGGTAGTGGGAGTATTGGGACTGGGCTCTGGGAAGATTACAAGGGCCCTAAAATCTGTGGCTTAATTTTTAGTGGTAGTGGTAGTGAGGGAGGGCTAGTGGTAGAAAGTAGGGGGTGTATTGGGATTGGCCCTTTCACTGCACCTGTCAAATAAAGTTGCAAGAGCCGCATGACACCGGGGAAAAGAGCCACATGCGGCTCGCGAGCTGCAGGTTGGCCATCCCTATTATAAACGCTGAAGTTTCCAGAGCAGCAGAAGCGCTGACCTGCTGTACTTCCTCTCAGCCAGGTGGGTCGCGGATGCCGGCTCTCCGCGGAATCGTCCTCGCGCCGCTGCCGGACTACCGATGGCAAGATCTGCAGCGGCCGGGGCAAATGTGAGTGCGGCACCTGCGTCTGCGAGGCCACCGAGCCCGGAAAGTTCTACGGGCCGCGCTGCGAATGCCACGACTGGGTCTGCACGACGTACAACGGCCTGATCTGCAACGGTGCGTACCTTCATATGTGTGTGTGTTTTTTTTTCATATAATACTCAGACATACCAGCAATAGAGGGTATGCATTGACGTCACTTCCCCACTGGACCACACCCCCTTACTCTGGACCACGCCCCCTCACTTACACTTACTTACACTGAGTAGCAACACATCCAACTGGCAAAAATGTCTGCAACTAGTGTGTTAGACGGGATAACAGCCGATTCGAAATTAGCGTCAGTTGGACTTGACAGTGACCCGTACAGTTACCCCAAGAACCAGTGGTCCATGGACATTAATATTTGGTACAGTTACCAAGAACTAGTGGTCCATGGACATTAATATTTGGTACAGTTACCAAGAACCAGTGGTCCATGGACATTAATATTTGGTACAGTTACCAAGAACCAGTGGTCCATGGACATTAATATTTGGTACAGTTACCCCAAGAACCAGTGGTCCATGGACATTAATATTTGGTACAGTTACCCCAAGAACCAGTGGTCCATGGACATTAATATTTGGTACAGTTACCAAGAACCAGTGGTCCATGGACATTAATATTTGGTACAGTTACCAAGAACCAGTGGTCCATGGACATTAATATTTGGTACAGTTACCCCAAGAACCAGTGGTCCATGGACGTTAATATTTGGTACAGTTACCAAGAACCAGTGGTCCATGGACATTAATATTTGGTACAGTTACCAAGAACCAGTGGTCCATGACATTAATATTTGGTACAGTTACCAAGAACCAGTGGTCCATGGACATTAATATTTGGTACAGTTACCAAGAACCAGTGGTCCATGGACATTAATATTTGGTACAGTTACCAAGAACCAGTGGTCCATGGACATTAATATTTGGTACAGTTACCAAGAACTAGTGGTCCATGGACATTAATATTTGGTACAGTTACCAAGAACCAGTGGTCCATGACATTAATATTTGGTACAGTTAACAAGAACCAGTGGTCCATGGACATTAATATTTGGTACAGTTACCCCAAGAACCAGTGGTCCATGGACATTAATATTTGGTACAGTTACCAAGAACCAGTGGTCAATGGACATTAATATTTGGTACAGTTACCAAGAACCAGTGGTCCATGGACATTAATATTTGGTACAGTTACCAAGAACCAGTGGTCCATGGACATTAATATTTGGTACAGTTACCCCAAGAACCAGTGGTCCATGGACATTAATATTTGGTACAGTTACCAAGAACCAGTGGTCCATGGACATTAATATTTGGTACAGTTACCAAGAACCAGTGGTCCATGACATTAATATTTGGTACAGTTACCCCAAGAACCAGTGGTCCATGGACATTAATATTTGGTACAGTTACCAAGAACCAGTTGTCCATGGACATTAATATTTGGTACAGTTAACCCAAGAACCAGTGATCCATGGACATTAATATTCGGTACAGTTACCAAGAACCAGTGGTCCATGGACATTAATATTTGGTACAGTTACCAAGAACCAGTGGTCCAGGGACATTAATATTTGGTACAGTTACCAAGAACCAGTGGTCCATGGACATTAATATTTGGTACAGTTACCAAGAACCAGTGGTCCATGGACATTAATATTTGGTACAGTTACCAAGAACCAGTGGTCCATGGACATTAATATTTGGGACAGTTACCCCAAGAACCAGTGGTCCATGGACATTAATATTTGGTACAGTTACCAAGAACCAGTGGTCCATGGACATTAATATTTGGTACAGTTACCAAGAACTTTCATCAAAAATACAATCATTTTTGTTATTGCACATTAGCTCCTGTTTTTTTGTCGGGTAAAAGTCTTAAAAGTAAGAGTCTGTATTGTTTCCCAGAATGCAGCAGTTCAAACAGTGAGTGTCCGGGGTGTGAGGTGTCTTTTATTATATTTTGGGTTTTTTTCTGACAACGGGAGGGGGAGGTGTTCCAGTGTGGAGAGAGGGCAGCCAGTACTACAGTACTACAGTACTAAAGTGTTTCCTACCCAAATGTTGCTGCTAGCACGTGGTTCTCAGGGACGGGTCAGTAAGTTACGCAGCATCTCTTAACTCTCCAGCTGATTGGCCGGGTCCGTGTCAGCCAGAAGACTGGAAACCATTTCCATTTCCTCCCAAAGACATCCCATTACTGGGATTGGTTCCACCTGTGTTCCTCTCTTTACCGCAGCGCCAGAGAGGTGCGCGGTTGCATCGTTGGCGGCCCACAATGCTTTATCAGCACTTCAAAGGGCTTCGCTGCTGAAAAGCACCTGGATTGTTCTCAAACATTAACCAAGCACCAGCTTTGTTCCACAAGTTCTGTAAAAGTTCACCGTCGCTCCTTGGTTAATAGCTTTACTTTACTCGCAGAGTCTATTATTATGGTTTGACAACAATCAGCTAAGCTAGTACATCATTAAACACACCTCCATCTGCCAGGAGGTGAAACACAGTCCTCTCTCCTGTTCCTTCACTTTTCACACTCCTCAACTGTTTTATGACCAATTCTTTTAGTACAGAGTGGCCCGGGGCCCATTAAATATTAACACTTCATAGCAGGGGTATTCAACTAAAACTTTAAGAGGTCCATTTAGAGAAAATGTACTCAAGCGAAGGTCCAGGACATCATAATAGGCTATATATAATATATAGAATATATATTTCCCCTTTTCTTTGTTAATTGTCTCAACACATTTTTATAATAAGTGAATATAAACATTGGTGAGCCTGGAACGATATTTAGTTTTAATTATGTTCATTGTGGAGAAAGTTGCCTCACAGCTGTATCTGGACCCAAACATGGGTGTTTTAAGATGGTCAGTTTATTTTCTGTGACTTCAGTTCAGACTTGAGTGAATATGTTTGATGAAAAACATTGTGTTTTGTTTCAGTGGCGTTTCACTTTTGCACTTTGAACGCCACGGTCTCTGAACGTATGAGACACTGGTTTTGTCCCAGTGTGAAGACTGAACCAGGATGAATCTGTCCATTCCGGGTTGAACTTTCCTTTCCACCTGTTACGCTTCTCATCTCTGTATATAGTCAAGCTAATTACCGTATTTTGATGACCATTTGATTTGATTTGATTTGTTTATTTGCACAACATAAAAAAAAAACGGTACAAAAGTTTAAATAAACATAAAAAAAACATGAAAATATGTGCAGGTGAGAAAGGAAGCCCTAAATGGGCTTATTCAAAGTTCTCACCAGGAAAAATAGATTGTATTGAACTAATAGCAAGAACAAAAAAAACAAACAAAAAAAAACAGCATTCAAAAAAGATGGATATAAACAGACAATTTCTCGGTGTGCACGTGCAGAAGTGAGTCCATATTAAGTGGAAGCACTTCTAGACGCTTGGTCAATAAGGCTGGTCTTCAATCTCTGTTTAAAACTATTAATAGACAGTGAAGATTTTGCGATAAGTATATGAGAGTTCCAGAGTGAGGCACCTCTGTCTTTGATGGAGAACTGAGTGCTATTGGTACGACTGAATGAAGAATGGAGATCCTCAAATTGTCTGGTATTATAGTTATGAATTTGCGAATTGGTCTTAAAAAAATCTTTGAAAGTACTTGGAAGCCTATTTGCAAGATAAGTGCATTTGTAAATGAAAGCACATGATTGAAGTATGTTAATATCATAGATGGATAATAAATTTAATTTTTTAAACAAAGGGGCAGATGGGGCCAAATAGGAGGCAGAAGTAGCTATTCTTACAAATTTCTTTTGAGTAATGAGTAATTTGTGTAGATTTGATGAATATGTGCTTGCCCAAACAATGTTGCCATAAATGAGATAAGGATAAATTAAACTGTAATACAGAGTAACGAGACAAGCCTGATGGACCAAACCTCTGATTCTTCTGATGATACCAAGGGATCTAGAGATTTTGTTAGTTACAGAATGTATATGCTCTTTCCAGGACAAATTCTCATCCACAAAGACACCTAGAAATTTGGTGGATGAAACCTGATTGATTGCAATACCACCAATAGAAATCTTAGCTTTTTGCGGACAATATTTTTTGTTTTTACTTGCAACCATACCATACGGGCGCCGTGTGGAAAGACGCACCCTCAGTTTGGTGTGTCATTTCTGTATTTAAAACACACACACGGCGCGCCGTGTGGAAAAGCCTCGTCTACACACACGGAGCGCCGCCTTAACACACACACACACAAGTGTCTATTTAAAAATTTATTTTTATTTTATTTTATTTAACCTTTATTTCACCAGGAAACAAAAACTCGTTGAGATTAAAAATCTCTTTTACAAGAGGGTCCTGGCCAAGACAGTCAGCAACACAGTAACATGACATATGACACGACACATAACAAAACAAAACACTGTTGACATTACTCATAGCATTTGCAGACAGAATTGGACATCTCAAGATCTGTCAGGAGCGATTTAAAAGCATTAAGTGAGACCAGTTCTCTGAGATTCAAGGTGTTTTGCAGCTGGTTCCAGGAGGAAGGCGCAGCATACCTGAAGGCCTTCTTTCCCAGCTCAGTATGCACTCTAGGGACAGATAGTAGTAGACGCTCCTGGGAGCGTAGATGGTAGCCTCCTGATTCTTTACGGTCAATGTATGACTGTAAATATATTGGAATCAGACCAAGAATAGCCTTGTAGACGAAAGTGTACCAGTGGTTGAGCCTGCGAGTGGACAAGGCCGACCAACCCACCCGGGCATTAATGTACAATGGTGAGTGAGAGCTCTCATATCCGTAATAAATCTCAATGCACCATGATAAACAGTGTCAAGCGAGTGGAGGCATTGAGAAGATGCATGCATATACAGAATGTCACCAATGTCAAAAATAGAGCGGGAACAAAACTTAGTTTGACTGTACTTTATTTAAGATATTACATTAATCAGTTGTCAGAGGACTCAGCGCGTCAGGTTTCATCCGAGCCTGATCAGCTGAGACGGGCACGAGCCCGCAGCTCTCTGGCTGCGGAGCAGCCGAGTCTTTCCGATGCTTTTGCAAGCCCGAACAGTCCAGTCCAGCAGACACGTCAGCCCTGCATCTACATGTACAATCCTTCAGCAGTAAACGACGGAGCCCGCAAGCCCGAGCGGCAACGACCTCCCCGGCCGCGGGGACGCGTCGGGATAAATGATCACGCTGAGCTCGCTCGCTCTGGGCGCAGACCCAAGTAATCGATCCCTGATCCTGGCGGATCTAAACCTACTCTGTGCAAAATGAAGGATTTACTCTGTAAATACACACCATTTCTCTTACTATTACACGTACAGCTAGCTGAGTGTCTTCTCTTCATTTGGTCGGGAGTTGCTATGCAGTCCTCGCGGCCCACACGTACAAAACTGAAATGTTTTTGCGGCCCACTAGGTGGCGCCCAAGTGTGGGCCGCGGCCCTATGGTTAAGAATCACTGATATAGAGGGTATGCATTGAGCTCATTTCCCCACTGGACCACGCCCTCTTACTCGCACTGAGTGTCAAAAATGTCTGCAACTAGTGTGTTAGTGACGGGATAACAGCCGATTCTGGGCTTAAATTAGCGTCAGTTGGACTTGACAGTGACCCGTACAGTTACCAAGAACCAGTGGTCCATGGACATTAATATTTGGTACAGTTACCAAGAACCAGTGGTTCATGGACATTAATATTTGGTACAGTTACCAAGAACCAGTGGTCCATGGACATTAATATTTGGTACAGTTACCAAGAACCAGTGGTCCATGGACATTAATATTTGGTACAGTTACCAAGAACCAGTGGTCCATGGACATTAATATTTGGTACAGTTACCAAGAACCAGTGGTCCATGGACATTAATATTTGGTACAGTTACCAAGAACCAGTGGTCCATGGACATTAATATTTGGTACAGTTACCAAGAACCAGTGGTCCATGGACATTAATATTTGGTACAGTTACCAAGAACCAGTGGTCCATGGACATTAATATTTGGTACAGTTACCAAGAACCAGTGGTCCATGGACATTAATATTTGGTACAGTTACCAAGAACCAGTGGTCCATGGACATTAATATTTGGCCACGAATCCAGTTTCCTGACATTTATATGTACTTAATTTCTACACCGGGGAAATACACGAAGCAAAGCTTGAAGGCTTACAAAAGTCTTGACGCTTGGTCCGACTTCAAGGCAGGATTTGTTGTAGAAATTAAAGTGATGAGGACACCGAACTTTATGATTTGACCGTTTAACGTTAGCTACCCAAAAATCCAACATTACCTGATACAAAAGGGGAACCGCAAATCCACGTTTCGGTGCCTGCAATCCAGTTGTTTCTATGAATTGCAGTGATCCATTTGTCTCTCTTAAGCTTATTTTTCGCAGTCTGTAAAACGATAACTCCGACGGCCCGGCCCCCCGACCAATCAGTGGCCTGTAGTGTGATGACGTCGGATCCAGGGCCGACTCATCACGCTTAGAACCTCGGCACAATAGGTACAGATAAAGTATCTGCTTGGCCAGCCTTTACCCGTACACCCCCGCGCAAGACGGGGGCGTGGCGAGTTGAAGCGCGCTGAGTAGGTACTAGTGGAAAAGGGCCATTAGTGCGGACATGAGGATGCGCCGGACAAATGACTCAGTGAAGAATAAAGGTATGAACTTATAACCAGAATGAGACAGAATCGTCCTCAGGGGAAGGTGAGAAAGTGGAAGAGGATTGCTCCAATTCAACTCTAAATACTTTAACAATCACAAAAGGGAAGTTGATGAATGAAGAGGGAGTTTAATGTCCTCATTTACCTAAACCAGGGGTCGGAAACCCAAAATGTTTTAGATCCATATTGGACCAAAAACACAAAAAACTAATATGTCTGGAGCCGCAAAAAATGAAAAGTCTTGTCTAAGCCTTAGAATGAAGAAACACATGCTGCATGTTTCTATATTAGTTATAACTGGGGGAGATTTTTTTTTTCCATATGCACTTCGAGAAAAAAGTCTAAATGTCGAGAAAACAGTCGAAATGTTGAGGAAATAGTCCAAATTTTGTGAAAAAAGTCGAAATGTTGAGTAAACAGTCGAAATGTTGAGATTAATGTTGAATTACAATCTCGAAAAAAATGTCGAAATGTCGAGAAAAAAGTCGAAATGTCCAGAAAAAAGTCGAAATGTTGAGATTAAAAAAGAAAGGAAAAAGGAAGAAAAAAAGGAAAAGAAAGGAAAAAAAGAAGAAAAAAGAGGAAAAAAGAGAAGAAAAAAAGAAGAAAAAAAGAAGAGAAAAAAGAAAAAAAGAAGAAAAAAAGAGAAAAAAGGAAAGAAAAAAAGGAAAAAAGGAAAAAAAAGGTCCAACATTTTTGAAAAAGCTCCAGGAGCCACTAGGGCGGCGCTAAAGAGCTGCATGCAGCTCTAGAGCCGCGGGTTGCCCGACCCCCGACCTAAACTAACCCTTAAAGGTAGTATGATAGAGGATATTTTCTGTATTTTCTCTCGTATATACTTCTCTTCTTTTATCACGGCGAACCATCTCTTCCTTAGATGAATGTTGTGAGCTTGAACGTCTGACGGAGATAAACAGCCGACGCCTCTGGGCTGCAGCAAAACAATGGGCCGATGACGCGACCGCACCGTCGCGCATTTAATTGACATTTCAAATCACGGCTCCCACGCGATGATGCTTCATCCATTAGAGGCCGTTGCCTTCGTTCTCTCTCCTGGTTCACGTCCTCGCGTCTCTGGATGAACATGAGAGCAAGTGAAGGTCGTTCTCTTAGTAACAGGATCTCCTGGTACTCGTCCTCATGTTCTCACTTATATATGCATAATATCATCATGTATTAATAACACTATAATTATACTAATATACTATAATAGCACTAATAATACAATTAAAGCTGCAAGCAGCGATGAACGGTCCTCCACCCTTGTGCACGTTCAGGCTGCAGTGGAAGCTTGTATGACTTGATGTAGATTCTTCAGACCTGGGCATTTAGTGGATGAAACCACCCACGACTCTCTATATCAAACCATTCAAAAGTTATGGCAGAAAATAGGAACTATCAGATATCGACCAATCAGAAGAAGGGGCGGGGCTACTTTAAGGCAATGAAGGTCAAGGACTAAATACCGAGTCCGATGACACCACCTACATGTCTTTATCACAACCCGTTCAAAGGTTATGGCAGAGAAAGGTTTTTTAGGGGGCGCTGTTGAGCCGTTAGGCCACGCCCATTAATGCAAACCATTAAATATCAAATTTATCACCAGGCCTGGCTTGGTGCAGAATTTGGTGCCTTTTGGGGAACTGTCAAATATGGACCAATCAGATGAAGGGGGGGCGCGCTTTTTGGCGTCTAGCGTCACCACGGTAACACTTTTGACTGAGAAAAGTAATGCGTGTTGTCGCAGGATCAATACGCACATTTTGATGTATAACACACCTGGGGGCACGTTACGGTTCGGGCTGAATTAACTGCCGAAGAAATGGCATAAATTGCGCCAAAATTACGCGATTAATTCAAAATGTTCAAAATGGCCGACATCCTGTTCGGTTTCGGCCACGGCACCAAGAGACTTTTCTTTAAGTTGTGACATGATACAGGTGTGTACCGATTTTCGTTCATGTACGTCAAACCGTATTATGGGTCACAAAGTTTTTTCTGTCTGAACCAATCAGATGAAGGGTGGGCGCGCTTGTTGCCGTCTAGCGTCGCCACGGTAACACTTTTGAAAGAGAAAAGTAATGCGTGTAGTCGCAAGATGGAGACGCACATTTTGATGTATAACACACCTGGGTGCATGTTACGGTTCGGGACGTATTAACTGCTGAAGGAATGGCATAAATTGCGCCAAAATTACACGATTAATTGTCCTCTGTTGTTCTTGGACTGTGAGTGTGGAGGTGTAACGGAGATATAAGAGCATCCTGCACACTGATAATGGAGGTTTGTGAGTGTGTGTGTGTGTGTGTGTGTGTGTGTGTGTGTGTGTGTGTGTGTGTGTGTGTGTGAGAGAGAATGATTAATGTGAGCAGACAGCTTGGCTGCTCATTATGGTCTGGATCGCGGCCCTGCTTCATCCTATAATGGAGTTTCACTCACTGATACAAAGCCAGGCCGGTGGAGCCGAGACGCTTCAGGAGAGGGATGGGTTTCCACGTCCAGACACACACACACACACACACACACACACACACACACACACACACACACACACACACACACACACACACACACACACACACACACACACACACGGAGGTTATTCTCATACACACCTGTCATGCACACAAATACATACAATTCTGCACGTGTTAAATCAGTGTTGTAATAAAGAACCCGACAACTACATTCAAAGAGATCCATTTTCAAACCCCCCCCCGTCCCTTATCTCCACCTCTATAAAAACTGACTGATCAAACGCAGCGGTGTTCGTCCCCCAGAGAGATAACGGCTTCCTCTTTTTTTTTTTTACAAAAAAAAAAAAAACACACACTGCAAAATACATAATTATAAACAGGTCCCAAAGTAAGTACCAATTACCAATCAAACTCTGACTGAAGACAATAATAGGGAAAATAAAGTAATAAACTAAAATACAGGACATGCAAAAACAACAAAAAAAATTTATTAAAATAAATTAAAAAAACTAAATAAGATAAATAAATGAAAATTAAAATAAATTGACATAAGAGGAACCCTAAAAAAAAAAACGCTTCCTCTTTACCCAAAAACTCTGAGAGCTTCCTTCATCACGAACCTTCAAACCAGAACATTCCCATCAGCGGTGACGGGTCGGGCCGTCGGCCGCAGTAGATTCAGGGATAAGACCAGGAGTGGCTATTATTACTAATAGACAAGATTATGAGTTAAAATGAAATTGTTTGCTTAGCCGGGAGGGAATTCATGAAAACCGAGCACTTGGTGAAAGGTTTTTGATATTTGGCATGGTGTTAGTTATGGACATAAGGTTTTCAAAAACCACTGCAAACAAATGGGGACGCCCCCTAGTGGCCGGTTTGCAGAAAATTCTAAATGAATCAATAACGAGGCGATAGAGGCAGAATTGTAGGTGTTAGTGAGTTTAAATATGCACAGCTGATGTTTTGTGTGTTATTTTAATAAAATCCTATTCTTTCACTGTGACTTAGTTCTGAAGTTGTGTCCATCTTAAGCCTGAATGAATGAATGAATAAACACTACAGTGATATTGACATGTCCAATAAACAGGAAACTGCATTCCTTGGGGGTGAAAATATGGGTCTAGAGCCCTATATAATGATTCTATGTGACTTCATTCTAGAGATATGGAGTTTTTTGGGCAAAAAAATGACCTTGAAAATGAAATTTGACCTTCAACATGACCTTGAAATAGGAAATGTATCTCAGAATTGAATTCCTAGTGTAACAGTTGTTCAGCTTCAGCCGAGGTCGACCCCAAGGTGCTGTACAGTATACAATAAAATTAAACAATACCAAAAGTAAATACAGTACAAAGTGTAGAAACAATAAAATCACTAATATGCTAGAACGATCAATAAAATAGTAATAAAAATAGAAAATAGAGAATAGACGGCAAAGAACAGACACACAAAGTGCACAATCACTGGGGCCACGGGAGCACGGGGCCTCGCGCCCCAAGAGGCCGTTTTTTTTTTGTTTTTTTTTTTTCAAAATTATAATTTTTTTTTTTTGTTTTTTCCCTTATAAATATCAACAGTCACGTTCCATTACAGACCTTAATGTGTACTAGTCTGTGCATATCAATAAATATATGTGCAATGATGCGCGTGTCTGTTGTTCAATACAACTGATCAGACCAAGCGCAGACACAAACTGCTCTGATCCAGACGGGTGGAGTTGGAACAAACTGTCACACAATGTGGAGAGAACGAGACAGATTCAGGAAATTTCCATCAGGGGATGAAAAAAGAAAAAAACTAAAGAAAATGGAAGAGTTTAATGCCTCTCTGAAAGGCTCGTTTGATAAATTTGTTACAAAAATCACTGATCCGACCGGGTCTCAAGCAGCCGTGGGGCCCCGATGATGATGAGGCAGGGGAAGGTATCCAGTATTTTGATAATTGGAGAGTTAAAATTGCGCATATAGACACCCAATCCGACCCGAAAAACCCAAAAATTTTGCGCGAGGGCCCCCCCCGGCCATTTCGCACAGGGCCTCTGTAAATAAGAAGAAAAAAAGACAAAAATCTAAAAAAACATGCATCCATCATAATTAACATGCTTGAAAAGGAGTAGGAAGTAGTAAAACTACATATCGTGCCTAGAAGTATTGGAAACAGGAGAATAATCTCCTCCAGCTCAGACGTAATGGAGGAATCGTAGAAGCTTATGAGGGAAACTAATATCATGACTTTGCTGCCGGCAGGAGAGCATTATGTTCTGATTGTGTTTTCCATCACAAGTGTACATTGCTCATATAATATGAATATGTTTTCTTTGTTTTGTGGATTCTGTGGAAATAGATTATAGGAGCTTATAAAATGATGATTGTGCTAAAAGTAAAGCTTCAGTAGTAAATGTTTCACTGGTCATTTGTACTTCCTTCATTTTAGGGGAACACAATTCTCTCCAAACACGTCTGAAAGCGTCTGCTGTCTCGTCGTCGGCTGCTTTGGCTCAGGGAACTGTTCAGTAGGAGCCGTTGGAAGGTTTTATTACGTGTTTCCTGCCAACATCATGGCAGACTTGATCCTTGGAAGGAATAAAACAGTTCTGTTCCTCATATATCTGGTGCGGATCACGATCCAGCAACAAATACATCTATTCACGCAAGACAAAGCAAAACCGTGTTGACAGATCTAAAAGAAACAGATTTGTAGAATTCAGCTCGAGCGTTGACCTTGTCCTTTCCCTTAAACCCCAACACGTCTCCGTTTCCAGCTGCTCCTGGACCAACATCTGTCCACCAACATCTGTCCACCAACTGGACGGAATGAAAAGAAATGTTCTGACAGTTCTTTCTGTTTTCTATGATTGTTATTCTTATTAATATTATTATTATTATTTTGTATTTATTATCATTAGGGCCCGATCACTGACAGTGCGAAGGCCGTATTGTATCTGTAGGAATTTTCCTTCTTTCTTTCTTTTTTATTTTTCCGACTAAATGAGGGTCTTTTTCCCCCTAAACGTGCCCAAAAGTCACCAAATGTATCACCAAGCCAGGCCTGGTGATAAATGTGATGTTTAATGGTTTGCATTAATGGGCGTTGCCTAATGGCTCAACAGCGCCCCCTAGAAAACTTTGTGCCTCAAGTCCCACAATACAGTTTGACGTACATGCACGGAAATCGGTACACACCTGTATCATGTCACAACTTAAAGAAAAGTCTCTTTGTGCCATGGCCCAAACTGAACAGGACCGTAACGTGCACCCAGGTGTGTTAGACATCAAAATGTGCATCTCCATCCTGCAACAACGCACATTACTTTTCTCAGTCAAAAGCTAGACCCCAAAAAGCGCCTCCCTTCATCTGATTGGTCGATATCTGATAGTTCCATCTTTCTGCCATAACTTTTGAATTTAACTCCATCTCACTCCATATAATTCCTTCTCACTCCATCTCTAGTAGCAGTTAGCGGTTAGCGGTGTAACAGTGAAAGACATTTCCCACAAGAGTCGCTGCTCCAGATTTTAGACTAGTTAACGCTCTTCTTCTTCTCCTCTTCTCCTCTTCTCCTACCTCTCTTTCTCTCTTCATGAGGTTTTCATGTTTCCCCCTCTGGCTCTTCCCTGACCCCCCCCCCTTTTTTTCAAAAATGTTTGCCCATTTTTTCTTCTTTTTTTTTCTTCTTTTATCCGTTTTTTCCTTTTTTTGTTCCATTTTCCTTTCCTTTTTAATCTCGACATTTCAACTTTTTTCTCGACATTTTGACTTTTTTCTCAACATTTCAACTTTTTTCTCGAAGTGCATAATGAAAAAAAATCTTAACTAAAATCTTCTAACTAATATAGAAACATGCAGCATGTGTTTCTTCATTCTAATTCTGATACAAGACTTTTCATTTTTTGCGGCTCCAGACATATTTTTTTTTGTGTTTTTGGTCCAATATGGATCTAAAACATGTTGGGTTGCCGACCCCTGTTCCAAAGTGACTAAGACGTTTCTGCAAACGCTGTTTTCTGTTGATTTCCAAGAGTAAATGAGCAAACACAGCAGAGAGGCAGCGGCGGTGGAATGTAGTCCCTGAGCCATCGCAGAAATATTAGTTCTTTTCTCTGCTCTGGGCGTGTTGTGATGTTCTCTCTCTCAGATATTCGGAGCTGCCGGAGCGCTGACTCACCTAATGATTCCAGCGTGGGAGAGAGCAGGAAGACTCAACTCTGGACACTTTCACTCCTAAAGACGTTTCTGATGGAAAACCATTAACACGTCCAAGACCTGGAGCTAAAACAACTAAAGGCTCAGCTATGGTTCTGCGTCACACCAACGCAGAGCACACGCCGCAGCCGTGACGCCGTGCTGAACCCTTCAGACTTCTCCGTCACTCCATTTGGTCGCGGTGCAGTACCCCCCGCGGCCACTAGTTAGCGATCTTTTTCTGAATGGTTTATCCGACTTTTTCCGGTCACAGTAAATCAAAGAAATAAGGACAACTATTGTGCAAAAAACCAAAACAAAAAAAATCACATATAAACGAAGAAAAGAGCCCTGGAAGTTCACTACTGCTTCAAACCGGAAACCGGAAATGCTTCGCTTTCAAACGAACCAATCACAGCCCTCTCTGTCTGCGTGTGGTCGGCGTCTCCTCGACGCGTAGTTACAATTTTCGGGAGGTGCACGTCAGTGACGGCGTCAGTGACGGCGTGTCGTCTGCGTCGACGAAAACCAGACGCCGTAGGCACGGCGCCATTTTGACGCAGAAGCATAACTCAGCCTTAAGGCTTTCCTCTAACTCAGATCCAGCTATATATATATATATAAGCAGGGTTCCTGGAGGAACAAAGAAAAAGACAACGCAAAGGGACCAGAGAACAGACTCCCTGGGGTTACGACACCAGGGGGGTTCAGACGCAGTGGAGCCCCCAGGAAACCAGTCCTGCGAGTCCTGAAGGGGGGGGACTGTCCCTCACAGTAAAACCGCCCCCAAGCCCAAAAGCGGGGAGCACCCAATCACTGGCCAGGGGCTGGTGACGTCACGCAGCCCGCGGAACTCAAACTCCTGTTCCTGCCCAGCGCTCACTCTCTCTCCCTCAGCCAGCGGACCGGACAAAACGTGCCTGCCGACCGAGGCAGCCGCGGCCGCATCTACCCATTTATTCCTGAGCGTAAGACCCGTTACCACGGAGCGCACTGCGCTCCCGACTTTCTCTCCTTTCTAATTTCTCTCTCCGCTCTAAGTTCTCTCTCGAGGAGGGCCTGATCCTCCGGTCAACCTGCCCAGCTCAGCCCGAGAAGCACCCAGCCACCTGTGTCCGTGAGGCCCACGCGCTCATCAGCCCGGACGGGAGCCCGCCCGTCCGACGAGTGGACCGGACCCTGCACGCACCGAGACGCCGTGATAGGCTCCGTTGACCAGGGCGGGATCGCCCGGCTGCTGCATGCTGCACCCCTGTCTTTTTATTTCTTCAGAGTCGAAGGAGAAGAGAGAGAGACGAGAGACTGCTTGGACTGAAAGCCGAGAGAAACGAGGCCGCATCGGACTGGAACCCCCGACAGAACCCGCAGTTCAGATCCAGAATCAAGAGGAGACGTGAGGTTGTTTGGCGATCAGTCAGTTAGAACGGTGTAAAGCCGAATTTATGTTTAATGAGATTACTGTATGTGTATTACTGTACATTATCATTATTGTGTTCTTTATCATCTTTATTATTATTGCTTTGATTTATTTTTCATTCCGTGCATTTAACTTTCATTTCATTTCTATTGATGTTTTTCTAGTTATTTCATGGTTTTATAATGATGTAGTGTGCCATCAGGACTTATTTGGGGTGTTACGTTACCATCTTTTGACACCTATATGTAAATAAATTCTGATTGATTTTTAATGAGTGGTTTCTGTTGTTTCATGCAATTTGGTCACAATTGGTTTGTTTGACAGAGCTCAGCGCTCGAATCTCACCCTTCAATTACTGTATTAGGCATAAACCTTATTTTCTGAGACTGATATTCTGCTGTAAAAGTTATCATTTCCCTGCTTAAGGAACAGGGTGGTGCCCCGAGGATTTTATTTATCATATTGGTCATTCAATTTGATAAATAGTCGACTTTATTAATTATTAATAATTATTAATAAAATTATTAATAACCCTTCGATAACTGGATCAGCTAAAGCTCCACTGAGTTGCACAACATAAGCCATAATCAGATCAGCAATATTAAAATAATAAAAGGCTTGCAATATTTCAGTTGATTTGTAATGAATCCAGAATGTATGACATTTTTGTTTTTTTAATTGCATTACAGAAAATAAAGAACTTCATCACAATATTCTAATTTCTTGCTAAATCTATGAGTACAGTCGATCGCACAACAGCTCTTTCCCATTTTAGATGTTTTCCAGTTGCTCAAACTGAAAGTTTACACTGATACTTTCTGCCACTCAGTCTTTCTGACACCCAGTGGGTGAAACCCGCTGTGAAGTCGCATCTGTGACGTCACGTGCATTCCCTCTATATGCATTTTTAATATATAATATATATCATATATACTTTAATCAGAGCCGTCTGGGAGATTTGGGAGGCCCTGCGCGAAATGTTTGAGTTTTTTGGGTCGGATCGGGTGTCTATATGCGCAATTTTAACTCTCCAATTCGCAAAATACTGGATACCTTCCCCTGCCTCATCATCATCTCTTGCCTTGACGCGGGACCCACGGCTGCTTGAGACCCGGTCGGATCGGTGATTTTTGTAACAAATGTATCAAACGAGCCTTTCAGAGAGGCATTAAACTCTTCCATTTTCTTTAGTTTTTTTCTTTTTTCATCCCCTGATGGAAATCATCGCACATATATATTTATTGATATGCACAGATTAGTACACGTTTAGGTCTGTAATGGAACGTGACTGTTGATATTTATAAGGGAAAGAAGAAAAAAAAAAAAACGGCCCATAGCGCGAGGCCCCGTGCAGTCGCACGGTTCGCACATCCCTTGCGGCGGCCCCTGCACATATAAATATATATATATATATATATATATATATATATATATATATAAAGAAATAAAGAAGAATAAAGAAATAAAATCGGCAAATGCATTCTAGAAAACTAAAAAAATGTTGAAAACTGCTCTATTTGTGGAATAACGATGGATTTGTAGAAGAAATATATTATTGGATATGCTGCGATTCATGGCAATTATTTATGCCCTCCTTTTTAGTAAATTAACATTTCGGTTTTTTGCGTTGGAAACTTCTCGCGGGCCGCACATTTGACACCCCTGCTCTACGGAGTAAATCTTTCATGAACAGGAGCTACAGAGTCCTCTCCTCATTCCCAGTTAATGGAATTAACGCTACATAACTTGTTATTATTGGCAGTGACGCCGGCGCGTGGGCTCGTCCTCGTATCAATCCCCCGACGGAGCCGTCCGATCAATGGTCAGCTTCTTATTGGCTGGAGTAATGTGTCCCTGGAGCCCGGGAAGAGCCCCGACACCGTCAGACGGCTGGAATTACAGCTCACAAATTACCAAACTAGATAAACCGTGGACAGACAGAAACCTCCAGCCCACATAAATCTGGGCCTGCAGACAAAGAGAGGCCGTTGTGTGTGTCAGTGATCGTCACGGGGAGATTAATGGGGCGTGTGGGTGGCAGCGTCTATAATATCACATTCTGTTTTACAACTACTGTGTGCAAGCTCTCATCTGCAAAACATACATCATAAAAACAAATGAGTCTTTTCCAGTGTCTGTGTAAGGTTTCTGGTACATGTTGTACCTCGTTTCTCTGACACACCTGATTCTGATGAACGTGACATTAACGGACCAGTGCAGACCTGATGACCATCCATTCATTCCACTCATTTGAAGCAGTTAGTTAGTCATTAACTAACTAACTAACTAACGAACAAACTGCGGCCTCTTTTGCGACATATTTTAACACAGCAGTATTTCAGGGGTAGCTTCTTTTTGGATAGCCGTCGATAGTACTCGAGTTGAGGGGGGATGAGGGGGGATGGCACACCCCCCTGAAATAAAAACATCGCCCCTGAAATAAAAACGGTCCAAATCATCCCCCCTGAAATAAAAACGGTCCAAATCATCCCCCCCTGAAATAAAAATCATCCCCCCTGAAATAAAAACGGTCCAAATCATCCCCCCTGAAATAAAAACGGTCCAAATCATCCCCCCCTGAAATAAAAACGGTCCAAATCATCCCCCCTGAAATAAAAACGGTCCAAATCATCCCCCCTGTAAAACTGTCATCCCTCCTTTCCATCCCTTATGTCATTTCATCAATGAATGTGGTTTTACTGCTATTTCAACATTTAGAGTCATCACCAGAAAAATAACACCAGAAAAATTGACAATTTTCACCTGAATTTTCACTTGAAATAAGTAGAAAAATCTGCCAGTGGGACAAGAATTATCTTCTTATTACAAGCAAAACAATCTTGTTCCACTGGCAGATTTTTCTACTTATTTCAAGTGAAAATCTACTTGAAACAGATGAAAATTGTAGTTTTTTCCAGTAATGAGTCTTGTTTTAAGTGTAATGAGATTTTTTTTACTAAAATGAGACATTTTAACTAGAAATAAGACAAATATTCTTGTTAAGATTGTGAGTTTTTGCAGTGATCCATGTTACTTATCCTGTGAAAGACAGAGTCATATTGATAAGTTCAGAAAAGTGTTTTTTATTGTTGTGTTTTGATGTATTTGATGTAAGCCCAGTGGATATTTAAAGCTTACAGAAGGCTGCATTTAACTGCTGCTATGTCATTCCTGCAGTATTTCTGCAGGTGTTTTGGTCACTGCTATTATTTGTAATATATTATATTATTTGTAATCAGCACAAATTATCTGTCCCCATATGATAAAATCCACCATCCCCCCTGATTGTTTTTTACAACTCGAGTACTGGCCGTCGATATTATAGTGAGTCCTGATTAGATAATAACTCCTGACCACATGTGAGGGAATAAAACAGCTTTGCACATTACAATATTAACAGCCAGAGAAATCCCAGTGTTCTCACAATTGATCCGTTTTTACTTTTTGAAAACCGTGCAAAGTTATGGATAAGCCCTGAATGCAGGAATTGTAACGTAGGATTTTCAAATTGGTTTGATTCACCGCAGGAATCGGCACAGAATACTTTGTTAAACTGTATTTGACCCGGTCTTTGTACGTTTTGACCGTATAGAAACGTAATTCTTCCCGTTGTAAGAATGTGATGAACCTGCTGGATCTACTGCCCTTACTTTTTAACAACTGCTGCTTTCTATTATTTTACCTCTTTTCTTATCATTTTACTTCATTTTATTTGTTATTTACTGTTTAATTGTGTCTTGCCGCTTTTAATGTTAATGTAAAGCACTTTGAATTACCTTGTGTTGAATTGTGCTATACAGATTCATTTGCCTTGCCTTCTATGTTTTTCATTGAAGTGCATTTCCTGTCTTCTTTTCCTTGAGCGCGTTGCCTCCCTGAGGTGTCTGGGTAATGAGGAGAGACAGGGACTAGCGTGTCGTTAATGACTGATGGATGGCCCTTGAGAAGGACGCCACATTTACATGACGAACGAGACGGGAGGATGATTGAGCGCGACGTGCAAGGCCTTTCCTCGCCGCTCAGGCCGACGACAGCAACATCATGTATAATCACTTGTAGACAGTCTTCATTTGAATCATGGCTGTTTTTCTAAGAGCTCCCTGTGACCATTGGGAGGATAGTAGTGGCCGCTAGCTTCTCTAGGAAATGAACAATGTCCTCGTGGACTGAATCAGATTCTCGTAGATTTTAACTGCCCGCTGGCATCCGGACTATTCATACACTCACCCACTCACTCATCCACTTAGAGAGTTGAGAAAAACAACGTTTTTATCCCAGAAAACAGTAACATGTGTTTGTGATTGTTGGAAACCTGTTTTACTTTCTTGACTTTTTTCCGGAGAGTTCTAGTGTCCCTGTATCTCCAGAGAGCTCTTATGTTCATGTATCTCCAGAGACATCCAGCGTTCCTGTATCTGCAGACGGTTCTAGTGTTCCTGTATCTCCAGAGATATCTAGTGTTCCTGTATCTGCAGAGAGTTCTAGTGTTCCTGTATCTCCAGAGAGATCTAGTGTTCCTGTATCTCCAGAGAGCTGTTGTGTTCCTGTATCTCCATAGAGATCTTGTGTTCCTGTATCTCCAGAGATATCTAGTGTTCCTGTATCTCCAGATAGATCTAATGTTCCTGTATCTCCATAGAGATCTTGTGTGCCTATATCTCCAGAGATATCTAGGGTTCCTGTATCTCCAGAAAGCTCTAGTGTTCCTGTATCTCCAGAAAGCTCTAGTGTTCCTTTATATCCAGAGAGCTCTAGTGTTCCTGTATCTCCAGAGAGCTCTAGTGTTCCTGTATCTCCAGAGAGATCTAGTGTTCCTGTATCTCCAGAGAGCTATTGTGTTCCTGTATCTCCAGAGAGCTCTAGTGTTCCTGTATCTCCAGAGAGCTCTAGTGTTCCTGTATCTCCAGAGAGCTCTAGTGTTCCTGTATCTCCAGAGAGCTCTAGTGTTCCTGTATCTCCAGAGAGCTATTGTGTTCCTGTATCTCCAGAGAGCTATTGTGTTCCTGTATCTCCAGAGAGCTCTAGTGTTCCTGTATCTCCAGAGAGCTATTGTGTTCCTGTATCTCCAGAGAGCTCTAGTGTTCCTGTATCTCCAGAGAGCTGTTGTGTTCCTGTATCTCCATAGAGATCTTGTGTTCCTGTATCTCCATAGAGATCTTGTGTGCCTATATCTCCAGAGATATCTAGGGTTCCTGTATCTCCAGAAAGCTCTAGTGTTCATGTATCTCCAGAAAGCTCTAGTGTTCCTTTATATCCAGAGACCTCTAGTGTTCCTGTATCTCCAGAGAGCTCTAGTGTCCCTGTATCTCAAGAGAGATCTAGTGTTCCTGTATCTCCAGAGAGCTCTACTGTTCCTGTATCTCCAGAGAGTTCTAGTGTTCCTGTATCTCTAGAGAGATCTAATGTTCCTGTATCTCCAGAGAGATCTAATGTTCCTGTATCTCCAGAGAGCTCTAGTGTTCCTGTATTTCCAGCGAGATGTTGCTGAACGTGTCCTGTGTCCCCCTGCAGACCGCGGCTACTGCGACTGCGGGGCGTGTGAATGCGATGACGGCTGGTACGGAGATTCCTGCCAGTTCCAGGACGATTGCAGCCTCTCCAGCAAGAAGAGCAAGGAGCTCTGCAAGAACCAGCAGGGGGTGGTCTGCTCCAACAGAGGTACGGCGGCTAAAGAAACCTTCACTCATTCACGTAAACCTGAGGTACGGCGGCTAAAGAAACCTTCACTCATTCACGTAAACCTGAGGTATGGCGGCTAAAGAAACCTTCACTCATTCACGTAAACCTGAGGTACGCCGGCTAACGCACAAGATGCAATTAAAAAAACAAAAACAAAATGTCATACATTCTGGATTCATTACAAATCAACTGAAATATTTCAAGCCTTTTATTATTTTAATATTGCTGATTATGGTTTACAGTTTAAGATTAAGATTCCCAGAATATTCTAATTTTTTGAGATAGGATATTTGAGTTTTCTTAAGCTGTAAATCATGATCAGCAATATTAAAATAATAAAAGGCTTGAAATATTTCAGTTGATTTGTAATGAATCCAGAATGGATGACATTTTTGCATTACAGAAAATAAAGAACTTTATCACAATATTCTTATTTTCTGAGACAGTCCTGTATATATTTTTTACATTTTACTTTTTTTACCCCCTCCCCTGCATGTGTGTGTTTAGTTACTGCTGCTAAACAAAGTGAGTTTCCCCATTGAGGGAGAAATAAAGGATCATCTTATCTTATCTTATCTCTTAATTCTTGCCATTGTAACAATGAGATGAACCTGCTGGATCTACTGCCCTTACTTTTTTAACAAATTGTGCTTTTTACCTCTTTTCTTATCATTTTATTTGTTATTTACTGTTTAATCGTGTTTTGCTGCTTTTAATGTTGATGTAAAGCACTTTGAATGACCTTGTGTTGAATTTTGATGTACAAATAATCTTGCCTTGCCTTATGAGCAGCTACTACCTGGATAAATGAAGGGAAACGTGACCTTTTGCAGCTGATTATGGTTGGTAAAAGTTGCCGTTGTTCACAGGAACCTGCCAGTGCGGGAGCTGCATGTGTGACGAGAAACGCCTGGTGACCGGACGCTTCTGCGAGTGCGACGACAGCGAGTGTCTGGACGACGACACGGGCGAGATCTGTGGAGGTAAAGTCTGACGCTGCCGGCTCTTCCCCAGAACGGGCCTCGGCTCGACATCTGGCTGTTCAAGGACTCGCTTTCCTTTACAGGCCAAACGTATTATTATTCCAACTGTTAGCAGCTGTTCCACCACCTGGAGATGTATTGGATTTTAATGGGAACATGTTAGGAATGACTCTCCTCTTGGGTACCAGAGCCTTGGTGTTGATTCACAGTTATCCTTCAAATGTTAATTTGATTTATTAACGGATAAGCCCCTTGAGATGAATCATCTCGTTTTCGAGGGCGTCCAACATAAAACATACAACACAGTACAAAACATACAACATACATAATACATAATACATAAGGCTCTCACACACCAGTCAAGACCATACACACCTGAAGAACACAAGTAAACACTGCATATAACACAGTAATAACAACAAGAACAACAATATGAATAATCATTGTCATCATCATTATTATACAATATATGAAAAAAATAGATAGCCTACATTATGTATAAAAAAATAAATAAAAAAATGACACAAATGAATAAGGTGGAGAAGGCATTTGACCGTGTCCCTCGTGCCATTCTGGGGGGGTCAGTCAGTATGGAGTCCGGGGCCCTCTACTAAGGGCTGTCCGGTCTCTGTATGATCGGAGCAGGAGTCTGGTTCGCATTGCTGGCAGTAGGTCAGACTTGTTCCCGGTGCATGTTGGACTCCGGCAGGGCTGCCCTTTGTCACCGGTCCTGTTCATAATTTTTATGGACAGGATTTCTAGGCGCAGCCAGGGGCCGGAGGGGATCCGGTTTGGGAACCTCAGGATTTCGTCTCTGCTTTTTGCGGATGACGTTGTCCTGTTGGCTTCATCGGACCGGGACCTTCAGCATGTGCTGGGGCGGTTTGAGGCCGAGTGCGACGCGGCAGGGATGAGGATCAGCACCTCCAAAACCGAGACCATGGTTCTCCACCGGGAAAGGGTGGCGTGCCTTCTCCGGGTGGGTGGAGAAGTCCTGCCTCAGGTGGAGGAGTTCAAGTATCTCGGGGTCTTGTTCACGAGTGAGGGAACGATGGAGCGTGAGATTGACAGACGGATCGGTGCAGCGTCCGCAGTTATGCGGTCGATGTACCGGACCATCGTGGTGAAGAAGGAGCTGAGTCGAAAGGAGAAGCTCTCGATTTACCGGTCAATCTACGCACCTACCCTCACCTATGGTCATGAACTTTGGGTAGTGACCAAAAGGACAAGATCGCGGATACAAGCGGCTGAGATGAGTTTCCTCCACAGGGTGGCTGGACGCTCCCTTAGAGATGAGTTTCCTCCGCAGGGCAGCTGGACGCTCCCTTAGAGATGAGTTTCCTCCCTTAGAGATGAGTTTCCTCCCTTAGAGATGAGTTTCCTCCGCAGGGCGGCTGGACGCTCCCTTAGAGATGAGTTTCCTCCGCAGGGTGGCTGGACACTCCCTTAGAGATAGGGTGAGGAGTTCGGTCACCCGGGAGGAGCTCGGAGTCGAGCCGCTGCTCCTTCACTCGCTGCTCAAGTCTGGGCATCCCTGCTGAGGCTGCTGCCCCCGCGACCCGGGAATGGATAAGCGGCGGACGATGGATGGATGGACACAAATGAGAAGGCAATACCACTAGAGGCAACCACATGGTTTATTGCAATTGGAAAATAGTGAGTTTTTAAAGAGATGTAATGAATTAAGTTTTCTTATATTGATGGATAGGTTGTTTTAATCTGATGGAGCTTTGAACTTAAAAGCACATCTGTCAATTTCTTTAAACGTCAAAGGAACGAAAAGGAAGGGTTGCTGAGTGTTTCTGAGAGAATATGAGGATGTAAATGGAATCAAATATTGTTTTAAGTAAGATGGATAACTAAAGTGGATACATTTGAATATGAGTTGGCCAGTGGTGTTGTCTTCTTGAGCTGATTAAACCAGTTTATTATTGATACATGGAGCAGTTTAATGATCGATACATTAGTGATGAAAATTTCGAGAAAAAAGTCAAAATGTTGAGAAAAAAGTCGAAATTTTGAGAAAAAAGTCGAAATTTTGAGAAAAAAGTCGGAATGTTGAGAAAAAAGGCGAAATTTCACCATTAATCTCGACATTTCAACTTTTTTCTCGAAGTGCAAAATAAAAAAAAATCTTCCCCTCTCAGATCTTTTTTCTCCTGCCTGGCCCTGGTACTCGTCCGTAGGAACCAGTTCCAGATGTTTTTTCTCTTGTTCTTCCAGGCCACGGCCAGTGTTACTGTGGAAATTGCTACTGCGCCGCCGGTTGGCATGGAGACAAGTGTGAGTTCCAGTGCGACATCAGCCCGTGGGAAAGCAAGCGCAGATGCACAAGTCCAGACGGCAAGATCTGCAGCAACAGAGGTCTGTCTGTCTGTCTGTCTGTCTGTCTGTCTGTCTGTCTGTCTGTCTGTCTGTCTGTCTGTCTGTCTGTCTGTCTGTCTGTCTGTCTGTCTGTCTGCCTCTCTGTCTGCCTCTCTGTCTGTCTGTCTGCTTCACTCTCAGGTTTTAACGTGACACGTTCATGAATAAGTGCCAGCAGCTTTTGAATTGTGCTTTATCTCACATCAAGGAGCAGGTGAACATCTATGGTAAAGAGTTACAAGCCTGTATAAGACCATGTGGGTTTTTTTGTTGTTTTTTTTTAATCTTTTTATTTCACAATCATTTTCACAATTCACATTTTCACATTCACAATATCTATTTTACCCACATTCCTACCCTCCCCATAATTACCCAGAGGAAACATTATTATATATATAATTAGGTACTATTCACGGTTTATGTGGCTAGTGGTGGTGTATTTTTTTGAGAGGGGAGTTGGGAGTTTAGATGGAGGGGCGGGGGGTTTGGTGAGGATTTGGGGTCAGGGTTAGGTTAAGGGGTTAGGGTTAGGGGTTAGGGTTAGGTTAAGGGGTCAGGGTTAGGGGTTAGGGTTAGGTTAAGGGGTTAGGGTTAGGGGTTAGGGTTAGGTTAAGGGGTTAGGGTTAGGGTTAGGTTAAGGGGTTAGGGTTAGGGTTAGGTTAAGGGGTTAGGGTTAGGTTAAGGGGTCAGGGTTAGGTTAAGGGGTTAGTCAGGGTTAGGTTAAGGGGTCAGGGTTGTGTTAAGGGGTCAGGGTTAGGTTAAGGGGCTAGGGTTAGGTTAAGGGGTTAGGGTTAGGTTTAGGGGTCAGGGTTGGGTTAAGGGGTCAGGGTTAGGTTAAGGGGTCAGGGTTAGGTTAAGGGGTTAGTCAGGGTTAGGTTAATGGGTCAGGGTTGGGTTAAGGGGTTAGTCAGGGTTAGGTTAAGGGGTTAGGGTTAGGTTAAGGGGTTAGGGTTAGGGTTTGGGGTTAGGTTAAGGGGTTAGGTTCAGGGGTTAGGGTTAGGTTTATGGGTTTATTCAGGGTTAGGTTAAGGGGTTAGGGTTAGGTTAAGGGGTTAGTCAGAGTTAGGTTCAGGGGTTAGGGTTAGGTTAAGGAGTTAGGGTTAGGTTAAGGGGTTAGGGTTAGGTTAAGGGGTTAGGGTTAGGTTAATGGGTTAGGGTTAGGTTAAGGGGTTAGGGTTAAGTTTAGGGGTTAGGGTTAAGTTTAGGGGTTTATTCAGGGTTAGGTAAGGGGGTTAGTCAGGGTCAGGGTTATTTTAAGGGTTAAGGTTAAGGGGTCAGGGTTAGGGGTTAGGGTTAGGGGTTAGGGTTAGGTTTAGGGGTTAGTCAGGGTTAGGTTAAGGGTTAGGTTAAGGGGTTAGGGTTAGGGTACAGGCTAACCATAACCCTAACCCTAATCCTTGTGCTGCTTTAACTAACTCATTACCATTCCAGCTTGAAACCAAACCCCGACATTACGCTCCCAGAGAGGGAGGCATATACCATCCCAAATTCACGTTATCTTCTTAATATACACCATATTCAAGTTTTAGTTCGAGAAATGTATATATATATATATATATATATATATATATATATATATATATATATATATATATATATATATATATATATATATATATATATATATATTCCTCACATTTCGCATGTATCACAAGTCTGGGCTTTAATGTCATGTGATTTCTTTCCAGGACATAAATGCAAAGATCGTGTCAAGTTTTCAATAGAGAGGAAGATCAGTGACTGAATCTCTGTTCAGATATCAGGGCGTTGGAGCACTGGTTTCTCCATGGAGTCGCCTCGTCCAGCGTTAGCTGATTCTGCGTTTGCTGCGTGTTTCAGGAATCTGTGTTTCAGGAATCTGCGTTTGTTTCAGGAACCTGCGTTTGCGGCGAGTGCAGCTGCCACGACGTCGACCCGTCCGGCGACTGGGGAGATATTCACGGAGACACCTGCGAGTGCGACGAGAGGAACTGCCACGCGACCTACGACCGATACACCGACGACTTCTGCTCTGGTTGGACACCCGCCGGTTTTCTCATCTACTTACAGAAACAAGACTCTAAAAGCTGGCGGTCGTCTGAAGAAAAATGAAACTGACATCGTACTTGCTCACCGTGCTCGGTGTTTGCCGGTGTTAAAGTTCATACTTCTCATGAACTAGTTCAAACTTCAGTTCACATAGTTTAACCATTTTACTGTCTTTGGGTCAAAATTACCTAATTCTCCTGTTCCTTCTTTCCTCCTGCTCTCTCCTTCCTTCTCCCTTCCTCTTTTCTCGCTTCCTTCCTTCCTTCCTTCCTTCCTTCCTTCCTTCCTTCCTTCCTTCCTTCCTTCCTTCCTTCCTTCCTTCCTTCCTTCCTTCCTTCCTTCCTTCCTTCCTTCCTTCCTTCCTTCCTTCCTTCCTCCTGATCTCTCCTTCCTTCTTCCCTTCCTCTTTTCTCCCTTCCTTCCTTCTTTCCTTGTTTTCTTCCTTCCTTCCTTCCTTCCTTCCTTCCTTCCTTCCTTCCTTCCTTCCTTCCTTCCTTCCTTCCTTCCTTCCTTCCTTCCATCTGCTCTCTCCATCCTTCTTCCCTTCCTCTTTTCCTCTTTTCTCCCTTCCTTCCTTCCTTCCTTCCTTATTTTCATCCTTCCTTCCTTCCTTCCTTCCTTCCTTCCTTCCTTCCTTCCTTCCTTCCTTCCTTCCTTCCTTCCTTCCCTCCTTCCTTCTTTCCTCCCTTCCTTCCTTCTTTTCTCCCTTCCTTCCTTCCTTCCTTCCTTCCTTCCTTCCTTCCTTCCTTCCTTCCTTCCTTCCTTCCTTCCTTCCTTCCTTCCTTCCTTCCTTCCTTCCTTCCTTCCTTCCTTCCTTCCTTCCTTCCTTCCATCTGCTCTCTCCATCCTTCTTCCCTTCCTCTTTTCCTCTTTTCTCCCTTCCTTCCTTCCTTCCTTCCTTATTTTCATCCTTCCTTCCTTCCTTCCTTCCTTCCTTCCTTCCTTCCTTCCTTCCTTCCTTCCTTCCTTCCTTCCTTCCTTCCTTCCTTCCTTCCTTCCTTCCTTCCTTCCTTCCTTCCTTCCTTATTTTCTCCCTTCTTTCCAGCCAACTTTTTTCTCGAAATTGTACTTCAACATTAATCTCAACATTTCGACTTTTTTCTCAAAGTGCATAATGAAAAAAATTAGAAATGAGAGAGTTCATTTACACTTTTTTTATTTATTTATTCTTTATTTCATTGATTAATAAAATAAAACAACAAACCATTTAATATAAACACAAATGTTCCTAAATTGTGAATGAAATGGAGCAGAAAGAAGAATAATCTTATTTAATCTGCCCCTTTTTTCCAAAAAATCAATTTACAAAGAACGTAAATTGAAGAACAACAAAGTAAACAAAAAACTAAAATAAAATATCTGCCGGCGACTCAGACACAAACATTCCTTTTTAGTTCCCAAGTTACAATTCAGTTAATCCCATTCAACAACAACAAACAATGTTTATACCTTTCATGACGATGACGATGTCAATCAAACTTAACTAACATAATATTTCCTTAACAAACTGGCTTTAATTGTTCTTTTGAATGTAATGTTTGATTTGGATTCTTTGTTTTCTTTTTTCAGATTGTTCCATAAACTGATTCCTTTCACAGAAACACAACGTTCCATCAATTTAGTCCTGAATCTTGGTTTTTTAAACATCTCTGTTCCTTTTAAGTTATACTTGGTTTCTCTTTTTTCAAATCTTTTCTGAATGTAGATTGGTAAAGTTTTCTTATGAGCTTTAAACATAATTTGCAGAATACTATAATCATGAAATTTCAACAATTTTAACTGAAGGAATAATGGATTTGTTGGATCTCTATATCGTTTTCTACTGATTATTCTTATGGCTCTTTTTTGAAAAATGAAAATAGACTGAATAAATGTTTTACAGGCATTTCCCCAAACTTCAACCCCGTAGGTCAGATATGGAACAATCAGAGTGTTATAGAAAATGTACAATGCTTTGTTGTCCAATGAATCCTTTACTTTGTGTAACAAAGCAATTGTTTTTGACATCTTTATCTTTGTATATTGTATATCTCTTGTTTCCAGGTCACGGCCAGTGCAACTGCGGCCGGTGTGACTGTAAGGAAGGATGGGCGGGGAAGAAGTGCGAGCATCCTCGGTCCTGCTCGCTGTCCTCGGAGAGCAGCCTGAAGAAATGCAGAGGGGCGTCCGGCCTGCCCTGCTTCGGACGAGGTACCGTTCTCTCCTGTTGTCATGGTTACGGCCGGAGCCCTGCTTTGGACGAGGTACCTTTCTCGGTGATCCCGTTGCTGCTTCCACCTGCCTGCGATGTTTTAACACAACTGTGTGAACACATTCACAAATCACACTCATAACAGGCCATAACGCAAAATAAGAATAACAATAATTAAAAAAAACATTAGCTCTCAGGTGGGTTCAGGCCATATTAAGCAGGCTGGCCTCTTACCTTAAGTTAAAGCAAGTCACTGCTAGCAGCGGGGCGCAGTAGCATCTGCCCCGGAGCACTCGGCCTCAACTTCACTTCTTCAACAGAGGGTGGGAGAGAAACGGGACCCTGTTGTGACATCGTCTCTCTCCTCATCTCTGGCTGCCACTGACACCTTTTTTGATGTGAACCCAAAGTGTGCAAGTGACACACTCTGAGTTAGCTTCCGCTTAGCCATGTTATTGTGGCATCTCAACCAGCCGGCCTAGTCATTGTGCTGTGCTGGCGCACATGACTAATCTGCATACATAAAGGTGCAGGACTTGTGTTAAATCAATAAAAATTTTGAATTGTGAATACTTGATATGGCGATCTCTTACTAAACATATTTAATTGACCATTAGTGACGATCAAATGATCATATTATATTATATAGTCTAATTTATTTATTTTTTGACAACATTGAGACCCCCCCTAAATTTGGTTTTTGAGTCTTTCAGGGGGGCTCAGATGAGAAACATATGACTGGAAAAAAATGGTCTTTTATTTGAAAGACACAAAATACAAAACAATGCTGTGCGTTTGCCCTATTGTTACAGTTTGTAACGCTTTATAACTGTTTAAGTTTTAAAGAGAAAGCCAGGCCAACCATTTTCCACAAACTGAACTAAAAGTAAATGTCAGGTTTGCATAATGCATATTCAGTTTCATACAAGTAAAAATATTTTGCCACAAACTGAATCAAAATCCTGCAAGAGTCCCGTGATCGGGACCAAAACGTGAAGCATGGATTCCATGTTTCCTGGGAGCGTAGCGACCTGCCGGGACAGCAAGGCTTGTAAACTGCTGCTTTGTTCTGAGCAGAAAGACGGGAAATTGTTTTTATCGTATGTTATTATAGCAGCCACAGATACCCCGCACCCACGGGTGCTGATTGGATCTGCAACCTGAAACTGCTGCCGTGGAGATAACCTTAGAAAATAAACACCTCCACCGGTGGAGCAGAGGCGGCCGCCGCAGACGACTGGAATGAGGAAGTGGTTAAAGAGAATAAGAAGCAGGGAAAGTGAAGGGGACAGACGCTGGAATCACTCAGGCATGGACGAGCAGCTGGAGCAGACGGCAGCTGGAGTGGAAAAACCTGGAAATGTGAAACAGCAGTTCCTAACGGAGGGAGACGGGCCGCTCGCTAGGACATTCTTCATCCTCTGGTATTTTCTCAAGGAAACACCTGCAGTCACCGTTTCTCTTTGTTGTTGATTCCTGGGATTCCTCCTCTCTCCCGCCGGGCCTCTCGTTGAGTATGAGCCCGGCGTTTAACCGCCAGGCATCACACTGGGCCGCCTTCCCCTTCATCTACTGAACATATTTATCGGGGGCAAAAAACCCTGAGGATAAAAAAAGGCCACATTTGGTTTGCAGTCTTTGATTTGAAGTGGAAGCCCAGCGAGAGCCGGAATATTATTAACTTGGATAATATAAGGTAGAATTGTGTTCTGCTCTGACTGACTGCTCCTTTTAAGTGCTGTGAGATTGGAATGAAAGCCAAACTGGAATTGTTCATAGAAGTTATTGAGTACGGTGGCCGACAAGGGCCAAACGCACTGCAACGGCTTGATGCGTCTCAGTTCAGGAAAACGGCTTCAAGTACAGAAACGATTCAAATTCACAAACTCAAAACGAGGTACAAAAAGAGGAACGTGGTGCAAATGAAAAAACGTGCTGCAAAAAACAAAGACAAATGCAGCATCATCAAACTAATAGAGAATTGATGCAAGGCACAAAACGATATAAAACAAGAAACCATCTTCAAAAGAAAAACACTTCATAACCGGTCACTACAACCGGAAGTGCTCCAAACCTGCAGGGGGCGCTGCTGACTGAACCACGGTGTTTACATCCATGGTTTAAACATACAACGGGAACGGTAATGTGATTTTTATCTGACTATATTTATATACGATGTTTATATCACTGTACAACGCTGCACATTGTATCGTCTGGTGTAAAATATAATAAAGAAACGTTTCGTAATGGATGTAAACACTGTGGTTCAGTCAGCTGTTCAGTCTCTGTTACGCCGAGAGCGCCCCCTGCAGGTTTGGAGCACTTCCGGTTGTAGTGACCGGTTATGACGGTTTCTCTATTATCCTATTGTCCTTATAGAAGAGAATGTGATTCTTGAACATGTCCTTATGAACAGTGAGACCGTTTTTTCTGCAGAGGCGTTCCAGTTGACGACATTTGGCTTTGATCTGGTGGAGTTCAGGTGTAAACCAAGGTGCAGATTGGGTGAAGGAGACACCCAATCTCCGTGTTTTTAGAGGTGCCAGGGTGTCCAGTAGATTGTGGAGGCAATTATTGTAGTGGGAGATAATAATAATAATAATAATTAAAGCTTCAAGCAGCGATGAACGGTCCTCCACCCTTGTGCACGTTCAGGCTGCAGTGGAAGCTTGTATGACTTGATGTAGATTCTTCAGACCTGGACATTTAGCGGATGAAACACCCACGACCCTCTATATCAAACCATTAAAAATTTTATGGCAGAAAATAGGGATTATAGAATATCGACCAATCAGAAGAAGGGGCGGGGCTAATTATTGCCAATGAAGGTGAAGTACTCAATACCGAGTCAGATGACACCAAAAACGTTATGGCAGAAAGTAGGAACTATCAAATTTGGACCAACCACATGAAGGAGGGACGCGCTTTTGGGCGTCTATCGTCACCACGGTAACGCTTTTGACAGAGAAAAGTAATGTGCATCGTCGCAGGATGGAGACGAACATTTTGATGTATAACACACCTGGGTGCACGTTACGGTTTGGTTTCGTATTAACTGCCGAAGGAATGCCATAAATTGTGCCAAAATTACGGCATTAATTAAAAATGTTCAAAATGGCCGACTTCCTGTTCGGTTTCGGCCATGGCTCCAAGAGACTTTTCTTTAAGTTGTGACATGATACAGGTGTGTACCGATTTTCGCGCATGTACGTCAAACCGTATTGTGGGGCTTGAGGCACAACGTTTTCTAGGGGGCGCTGTTGAGCCGTTAGGCCACGCCCATTAATGCAAACCATTAAATATCACATTTCTCACCAGGCATGGCTTGGTGAAAAATTTGGTGACTTTTGGGGCACGTTTAGGGGGAAGAAAGGCCCTCATTTCGTCGGAAAAATAAAAAGGAAAAGGAAGAACAGGAAAAAGAATTCCTACAGATACAATAGGGCCTTCGCACTGTAAGTGCTCGGGCCCTAATATTAATGAATTTAACTTGTAATGCACTTTACATTCAATGAATCTCAAAGTGCTACACCATTATTCATTCATACACATTCTCACTGGTGGTGGTAGTGATGAGGCATTGTGACACCGTGGCTGACGTGAAACTCCAACCCCCTGCAGGGGAGACACCTTGGAACTAGCTTCAACACAGACTCGAACCACGAGAACACCCTATGGGGTAATTTACAACTTAGTGACAGTCATGCCAAATGCCCGATAACGGCATTTGTCCACAGATCACATCTGACTGTAAATTGTTTTTGTCTCTCACTTGGCTTGTTTATTCTTGCCTTTTTTACTTTGAACTTACTGCATAAAAAGTCATGATTCCAACCACTTGGGGTCAGCACACCAACCCAGACACGCTCTGTAGGTCTGCTCACCGCCGGCTACTGAATAAAACTCACTACACCACAGACTAAAACTCTCTACACCATAGCGGACTTCTGACCTGGTTTTGATAAAATTCTTCAACAGTAGCTACGTTTGTAGCCACAGCTGCCCTGGGGCAGACTGACGGAAGCGTGGCTGCCATATTGAGCCAAACGGCCCCTCCGACCACCACCAACATTCACCAGGCTGTTGTTGGCTGTTGAACCCGGGCGAGGGACGTCCCTCCCTGCCGTCCCTCCCTGCCGTCCCTCCCTACCATCCTGCCGTCCCTCCCTGCCGTCCCTCCCTGCCGTCCCTCCCTGCCGTCCTTCCCTGCCGTCCTTCCCTGCCGTCCTGCCGTCCCTGGCGGCCGACGGCATGTCAGAGACGGAGGGAGAGAGTTAGCGACCAGAGCAGGCCGATCCTGACGGCGTTGTAAAAGCAACATAACCCTGCGCCGATAGAGGCCCCGCTGGGCCCAACATGACGCTGCTTTAAAGATTCTTAGATATCAACACGTGTGGAGGGAAAAGATTCAACGTAGGAACCACATCATTCACCATAATTAGCTTTAGTCCATAGATAATACGCAGCTCAACACACTCTGTGAAGCATGAATCAGCAGTTTAGAACCTAACCTGCTTTGTTTTGAGTTTCTGCTGCGACCAGTGACACACACACACACACACGCACACGCACGCACACACACACACACACACACACACACACACACACACACACACACACACACACACACACACACCACCACCTGCTCTGAGGACTCAGTTGCCCCAGCAACTGCTGATGTCATAACGTCTGATCGATTATCTGTGGAGTCACAGACCCATCAGAGTGTTTGTGTTTGTGTGTGTGTGTATTAGTGTGTGTATTAGTGTGTGTGTGTATTAGTGTGTGTGTGTGTGTGTGTGTGTGTGTGTGTGTGTGTG